>NC_051210.1:39788455-40089861 GCF_015220075.1 Falco rusticolus | reverse complement strand
ATCCTTTTTTTAAGCCCATCTGTTAAAAATTCACTATCTAGATGAAAAGAAGGCAGCATCTGTGAAAAGTAAATGCAGTATTTCATTGCTTTCAAACTCTTGCTAGGAAGCTATCAAAGACAGCAAGGACTTCTTGTATAAACAAGCCTGAGTAAGAGGGAGAAGGAAGAAGACGACTGTAAATAAAGCAAGCCATATATAAATACAGACCACCCACCAAAATCTGCCATGGTTATCTGATTCTGAATGCTGTGATTGATGTATCACCTGATTTTTATTTTACCTGGTGAAGCCAGGCAAAGCAAGTAATAGATGTTCCTTTCTAAGAACAAAGCATGTTATTTTAGTGGTTCCTAACTTATATACATATCAGTTATATATATTGCTTTAGCATCAATAAATCTTCATTACAGGTCTCCAGCTGCCCTTTTTTTGCATGCCTTTCCATCTCTTATATACATATAAGGCGTTACTACATGCAAGCAAAGACAAATTACAGAGGCGTGTGAGAAAAGATTGAGCAATTCAAACATTAATTTCTGGACACTAAAATGTTCCTACACATAGATTCCATATTAATCACTGCCTTAAAAAGGACTTTGATCATGACGAATTATTCTGAATAATATTAACATGTTCATACATGAGTATGTTGAAATCTCACTAGAAACTTTTTGTTTGTCATTTTGCTATGCAGATTTCATTTTCTGAACTTTCAGTGACTCAGTGTACAGTATGGCAGCAGGCAAAAAGAAGAGTCTTTAGGAAAGGTATAGTTAACTTCTACTCTGATTACAGTAACAATTCTAGCTGTTATATGTCTCCACATATGTTCCAAAGGCACCCTGTCATGGTCTGATGTGAAGAGTGAGAACAGAGAAAGGCGGAGCAAAATTTGATCAGATAAGAAAGAATTAATTTTGGTGGCTCCCCCTCAACAGCTTAGCCATGAGATTATGACAAAATGGCCCACCTCTGGTGAGTACTTTTTATGAGATTCATTTAGTCTGAGGGCAACTTCTGTAAAGACAGGTATGACAAAACCCGACAAAAGAATCCTTCTCTGATTCCTAGTGAAGATCTCCAGTATCCTGTTAGCTGTTTAAGGTACATGTTGAACGTCTGAAATTGGGCCACAGATTTAGGATACATGAATAACTTCCAACAGAAGAAATGTTACACTCCTTCACACACATATCGACACAGGTCTTTGCCATAAAATAAAACAATTCACTGTCACATCACTTGTCAGAAGAGACATCTAGTTTTTGGCAAATCAGCATTGCTAAATACTGCTAATCATTCAGGACTAAGGATCTAGTTTTAGTTGCCACAGACATTTGCTGAACAATGCAGAAAGCCAATGAAGCTTTTACTTTCTCTATTATTCACTACCGAATTGCCTAATAAGAAGGCAATAGTAAAGAAATTATTAATGCTTATTGGTAATGTAACTGCAATTGCAAACAGTTTACCATTTTACAGCTTAATGCAAGCACACTCAAATCTCTGAAAACAGCAGTAACTGCCACATGTATTAAGAAAAAGCACAGCCCTTGCTTCCTCTGGATAGCCAAGGGCTCTCTGGATAGCCAAGGGCTCAAGGAGAATGAAAAATGATTGGAGAACCAGACTACAGCAGGAAGAAAATGACTACTGAAAAAGTACAGTTTGCCTGCTCTGCACCAAGGTCAGACAGTGCCATAAATTGCTTGTGTCAGGAGAGAAGCTCCCAAAGCTTTCTCCAAAGAGCCCCTGCTTTTAGAAGAAAGTTTTCTCCAGCATCCTTAGTATTTCATATTCCTGAAGGTGTATTGGTGTTATTATCACAAACAAATATAAGAAGACAAAGAGAGAAAAGGAGAGCCAGTGACACAGGGTTCAGCACATAAAATTCACATTTTCTTTCAAAGCAGTTGGAATTCTTGGAAGTCTTCTCCAAGTTTGCTAAAATGACATTGGGAGTAAGGCAGTACAAACCACTGCAGTAATAGTATGGAAAATGCGTATTTGCTGCTGTCACTGCACTTTTTTAATAGTTTTTAAGGGCAGCAAATGAGACAAATACAAATGAAAGAATTAAATTCCTACTGAGTAATGTTACAGTACACACTATGGTACTGTCTACTCCTCTCAACTTAAGAATGCGTATCTTTCTGGAGACTTGTTTCTTCTTAGTTGCATACATCTTGGTTTTTTTGCACTCAACGCAGCTGTGATGGGACGGCGTATTCTTTCACCTGCTAACAGGATGCAAGAGACTCATTTCCATGAGAAATGGGAGGAGCAGAATCCAGGACAGACAGCAGTTGTTATTACCCAGATCTATGGTAAACAGCGGCCACATACTGGTTCAGTGAACTGCAGCAGCATTAAACACAGACTTTAACACTACCACTAACTGGTATCATCACTGGCCTTCCATGATAGGACCATGCGAAAGAGCTAACAAAACAGCGTGTAAACTTACTTGGAGTGAAAATGCTCGTAAAGCAGGAATAGGGATTAAGGCAGCCATAAAGAAAGCAGTAACATTGCTGATAGATGTAAGGGCTACACTTGCCCCTGTTCGCTTCAAACATTCACCTGTTCTGTCCTGCAAAACAAGTGACTCATCTTAGAAGTCAAGCAAATAAAGTGATGTCCTGCAAACAAAGGAGTCATTCTACAGATACAACACGGTAACAGTGAAAAATTATTACAGTGAAACTCTGAATACAAGTGTGCATTTGAGAGCACGTGAGAATAAGCAATATACTAAGTAAACTGTTCAGGAGAAAAGCAGATGACACATGAAGTGCTCAAGTTTTTTGAGGGCTGAAAACATTATCAAAGCTGATTCTACCTTCAGAACACAAAACTAAATCAGTACTGACATTTTATCAAATACATCCGTAATTAAGTACGATGTATTTTCTACCAGTGCAGTCACTTGGTGTTCTCATTTTTCAGACAAAAAAAGCATGTATTAACAGCACAGGGGCATAACATAGCTACACATCTTGAAGACGTATGTAAGAAAACAAAAACCAACCTAAACCCCAGGGACCACACACAAGAAGTGCAGAGAAAAACCATGATAAACACATGACCCTTTCCCAACCCAACAAGCTATTTTGAAGCATATGGAGGTTATAGTAGAGTGAGGTTGTGGTGGCTGCATGCCAGACCAGCTGGAAAGAGCACATGGAAGACATTGCCTGTACAAAATAGAATGGGCAAATATACATTGCTTTTAAACAGTTTGTACTTCGGATATGAAACTTTGGACTGAGGGTAAAAAGGTCAATAAAAGGAAAGGATCATAAAAGTGACGACACCTTAGATTTCATAACATTAATACATTATGTACGCTTTGAAATGTCATGGTCAATTATAAACATCAGAAAAGTAAAACAGAAAAATATTCAAAATAAATTTAAGACCATAGCAAATAAGTGAAGGTAACAGTTGATAGAGATAAAAATAAATGTTTCCTTTCTAAGCTGTCCTCCTTCTCTTTCTTTTCACCTTAACATTTTTGGTTTCTTCCATTAAAATAATTCTATCACTTAATTGTCAGACTTATATTGCAGTTTGTTCCTAAATTTAGATCAACTTTCGCAGAAATTTTGGGCAGAATTTAGATTATGTAAATTAGCCTTTATATGATAGCTATAAATCAAAATTTCAAGACAAAATAAATCTAAGAAACTATTAAAAAAAAAAAGCCTAACAGACTGTGAACATTCCAAAACATTCTAGGATCACATGTATTGCCCATTGTTTCCAATTTTGACAGAAATACAAATTTCCAGACCCTAGGAAAGCCTACTGAGGAAAAAAGTGGGGTTTTAAAATCATTATTAATTAATTCTGGATACAGTTATCTTTTACTATATGGAGCTTTTTTTTTTTTTTTTTTTTTTTTTTTTTTTTAAATCTTCCCAAAATCCCCATTTTGTCATTACCTCAAATGGAATTCTCTTATTCTGCCCTGTTTCGCTAAATGCATGTGCCAGAAGGAAAACATCATCTACACCAACTCCAAGAGCAAGAAAAGGCAAAACCTTGGGGGAGAAACAAAACAAACAAAAACCAGTAAGTTTTTTTTAATGATCTTCCATGCAGCTAGCCATTAAATGGCTAATTAAAGCACCTTTTACATTACACTGTACACAAATCCAAGGGTAAAATGAAAATCAAAAGGATGCAATACAGCTGTTAACTTTTATTCTGGAATACTGCTGAGAAGCTTGCAGTGTACCATTTACAGGTACAAAATCTCATCAAAAGTAATTCAAGTTTTGGGTTGACAAAGAATATCTGATATTAATTCAAGTTATATTCAAAACATTTTCAGAATTTGAACATCCTGATATACTCAGACGTAAAGATAAAATTTGCAGCTTCTTATGTATAACTAGATACTTTCACTCATATTGGGACACATAAAAATCAAGTAACGCAGAATGCAGGAACTATACAAACTACACAACACCTGCCTTTTTTAATATCAATTGGTAGCATGATCACTTAATTTCTTACAGCATATAGCTATGAAATAGGAGAAAGGCACAAGTAAAAATCTAGAGCCAAAATACTTCTGCAGCTTTTTCCCCCTTAAGTTTCAGTTGTGTTCATTTACCAACAGAGTACTTGTAATTTAATAGCAGACTTGTGCCTCCTAAATACCTGAGTTGTGGCAGCATTAAAGGAAATTCCAATCAATGAGCACAGGCCCAATCCTGCAGCCACTGAGAGTGCAACCAACAAGACTCCTGCCAGCCCCACGGCACCCTGAGACTTGGCACAGTCCCACCGCAGCATTGTTAAACAGGCGTAGGCAAGCTGAAGCAAGGGGGGGAGGGGAAGGAGTTGGAGGGGAAAAAAGCAAAATATTAGAATGGATTATTCTTTAACAGCTCTCTCTCCCCACCCAAAATACACATCCTTACAAATATTTTTAAATAGAATAGACACATCACAGATGTTACACTGAGGAACAGGTGACAAGTCTGAAGCAAAAGTCTACAAAATGTAGTTTTTATTTTAAGTATGCCTAAAATGTTCTGGACTACTGACAGGTAACAAAGCAGATACTTAAGCCCTGCTCTACTACCAGAGAAAATGAAATAGATTCATTTTATTACCATTAACAAGTAGCCACTTGCTACTCTGATAACACTGACATCAGAAAATGACTTCAGGATGTCATCCAGAGTGGTTGTAGTAAAGGAGAGCACTTTCTGAGTAGAGTTTTGTGCAACACTTTGATGAACAACCTATGAAAAGAAAAATAAAACTTGGTGTAACTAAAGAAAAAAAACATTACTATCTTCTACAGCACATATCTGAAATCAACTACTTTTGTGTTCATGTTCCTGCAAAAGCCCACACCCTACACAGAGATGATGCTGACACTACACCAATGTGTTTTGTAATTATTTCTTGCAAGCTACTGATTATCAGACAAGAATATGCATCCTTCAGGAACAGCTACTGCATTCCCAGGCCATTCTAAACATCTAACTTGAAACCTCTTCTCGTAACTTCATCATGGCTATGCTGCAGCACGTATTCTGCCTCTAACCCAAGGCCAGGGATCTCTTTGGAGCGTTCCTCTTTCCTCTGCTTGACCATTCCCAGAGGTCAGAAGCAGTGCAGCAGCAGTCAGCACTTGGGACATGGAGACCAGGCACAGTCACATAGCCTCCCCATCCTGGCTGCCACTGGGAGAGCAGCCCATGGCTTCTAATGCTTTCCAAACACCTTTAGAATAACCACACTAATCAAAAGCTTTTAAATTCCAGCTAGGTCTTTGGTTCGTTCTCAGTCCCAGAGAGCAAGGAGCAAAGCCTTCATGGCTTCTTGTATGTGACTAAGCAAGCAGTTTCTTAATTGGAGTGGGAGGAAATCAGCTTAAAAACTGGGAGGCAATGATTCAGCTCTGGTTTAAGCATCTTCCTTGAAAAAATATTGTAAAAAGCTGTGACAGAAAGCAGTGGATCTTAACAGGACTTTATAGTATGGTATCTACATTATTTTCAGTTTTACCTCAACATACATCCTCTGCCAGGCTTCTAGAATTGCTGCCGCCTTATCCTCATTCCAGTTGATATGTGAAACATATTCATACCCCTTGAAGTGCTCATACATTTGCTTAGGAGTCATTAACTGAAACATGGTCTGCAAAGCCTGGGCACTGTGGTATGGAAAGAAGAGAGAGGAGGAAGAGGCATAAAATGAGTATTTTCAAGAAATTATCTTCACGGCATCAAGTCCCAAACAAGACCCTAAGAAGAGCCTGCATGGGTTCTTTATTTTATAGGGCACATGTTTGTATTAAAATTTAACAGAGTACAATTACTCCACCGTGTATTTAGTGCAGCTGTACTGATCTATGCAGTACTGAGGCTAAATCTGGTTTCACTGAAACTAATGAGAGTTTTGCCATTATTTTCAATAGGATCAGTTTCAGGAGCAAAGAATGTAACCTACAAATCAGTTATAAAGATCATGATTGATAGACAGGTTGCTGTGAGGATGCCATAGAAATGGTTATTCCTACAAGATCTTGCAAATGCTGTTGGCAATTTGTTATTTGAAGACATTGGTCTTTTTCACCTCTCGGAAAGAAATGCCAGATTAATGTCCTGATGCCTGACAAGCTGTGAGGAGTACACATTGGCAATAACTATCCATCCTGAGTTTCCACAGTATGCAACTGTATCCAACAATTTTAGAAGCTTAAGGAACTATGTTATCTTTCACTAAAAAGATATGCTTTGGCTGCTTGTTGAAAGACTTATTAGTGTTAAGTGTGAATGCAGAAAAGGTCAAAATTCATATTAAAAGCCTGAAACCAAGGTGTTTGTTTCTCAAAACAGTATTCAAGATATAGGGACATAAAAATAGACTTTTGTCTACATTGAGCCTGAACAAAAAGTTCAGTGGAGATTTTGGAATTCTGAGAGAAGTCAAATGAGTGTGCACATTATCCAAGTTATTTTTTCCCCTTTTTCCTTTGATCATATTTCGAAACATGATCAAAGGTGTTCAGTGCTTTTCAATACTTTACACACACATTCTAAACAACAAAGTTGCCAGGAAAAAGATTTCTTTCTGAACAACGTACACTATCATTCTGAGATCAGAAGCAAGAAGCGATGACGCCTCCTTAGATTTAAACTATCTAATCACTCCTTTAAATTGTGTTGTCTTGAGGCATGTCCTCCTAAACCGGGACTCATTAAGACACATGAAAGGCAGTAATTTTGCATGATCCTCCCACTATGCCCCAAAACCCAAATTCTAACAATGAAAAACTTTAAAATTTTCTTTAAGCATTTGTTTACCTGACAAGTTTACCAGAACTGTTCTTGACTGTACCACCAATAATTAACTCCTCCTGCCAATGCATGTATTTTCTTGACAGTCCATAGCATCCACCACTCAAAAAGAAGGCCACATCAAGAGGCTAGAAGAAGTTATAAAGAAGGAATTAATCAGTTTCATAACCTTAGACAAACTCATACCCTAAGTCAACGCCCAGCGTACTGCAATAATGGATATTAAAGACAATCTAGGAGGTCTACAAAGAGAAACGTGTTCAACAAATCAAGTTGAATAAATCAGCCAGATACTTGTTGGCCAGAAGGCAATTTCTCCAAAGCCTGATGTAATTGATAAAGGGACACATCAAATTGGGGCCCACGCCTTCAAATTCTTCACAAAACCCAACAAAACTGGCTCTGCACGAAGGAAAGCTTTGCTGCGTAAGTATATAGCAGCAGCTGTATTCCAGCAGTGGCTATGTCTGACACATCAGGTTTGCTGAAATGCCACATCACCACATTGCCATACCCAGCCAGTAGCTGACAACTGCACTCTAACCATAAATACGCAGGATTAAGCACTGCATCACAGAATGAGGGAAAGTTGATGACTGTGGGCTAACAGCATATAACAGGAACAGAAAAATGACATTATTCAAGAATACAAACTATATATTGCTTGGTAGAAAATGGTACCTTCCTCACCCCTCTGTGACCTCCCCCCCGCCACCTTGGCCTCCCTTTGAAAAGATATGCACAAGGACAAGCAAACTTACTTTGGTGGAATTTTTATTGGGAGCTGTGATTGGGCAATCAGGATCAGCAGGATTCAGGCAAGGTCGATCCATATAACCATGACCAACCTCTGCTTTATTCAGCATTTCTTCCCAGCTCTCCACTTGGTAGTTTATTTTCTTTAACTCTTCCAGGAATTCTAAGGGGTCAAAGTTGATCCACTGCAAAGGAGGCTTTCCTCTGCAAGAGAAACCAGGAGAAAATAACACACACAAAAAAGACAAAAGAAGCACTGAAACAAACATAATTTTCAAATTCATACTTGCACAAATAATTGAGTTATTAACTCTGTTACAAGTTAAAACCTTTCCTGGTAAGGTTGTTTCATAGAATGTAAGGCATGTTTTAATTAGATTTGTTTATGTACTTTTCTTGCAGCCCAGTTGTGATTTTATCAAAAATACTCAGTTCTTACAAAGTTATTGTATAAAATGGAATATTCACAAGTTAAAAATACTTCCATTTACAAGCAAAGCAAAACAAATCATCAAGCACCTAAATAACAAAAAAGCAGCCAACTGCTGCTTCAAAGAATTAGGGGGGGAGGGGAGAGGGAAAGAAGAGAGGGGGCTGAGGAAAGAAAGCTTTTCTCATAGTATCAGATTACTTCTTGCTAGTCTAATAATCATCTTGCAAATGTAATCAATCAATATAACTGATCTTTGTTTATCTATAACAATACTGGGCTCCTTCAAATGCCCTGGCAGCTTGACTATCAACCATCAAGCTTTCCAGCTACCATGGCTGTCACCAGTATCACTGTCACATCTCCCACCCCCCACTTCTGAATTTGTGATGTTGACAGACTAGAAAGGCTTTTGGCTGCCTTATTCTGTGGTTCAAACCACACTGTATCTGCTTAACCAGGCTTAAGCCATTATTCCAAATCTCCCAACCAGAAAACACAAACCCCCTTATTTCCCCATCTAAAACTGTACACTAAAGGTTAGGAGATGGCCATTGCAAATTGCGTTTACAGAGACATGCAAACCAGGACAGAAACAATAACTCAAATGCTAACTCTTGCATAATTAACAGAAAATGCCTTCACAAAGATTAACAATTAACTCTTTAAAGGATTCAGAGCATATAATATCACAGTTGTAAACTGCGAGAAACCACCCATAAAAGAGGCTATATGGTTTCTTTAATGATCTCATAAGCAAAGGATTTGTTCTTTATTCCTTAGGAAGACTTGACATTTAACCCAATACATCTTCTTACGTATAAAATGCTCAGCCAATCGATAGTTTTGTATTTTTTTAGGGGGGAGAAGGGGAACAAACAAAAAAAAAAAACCCCACCAGAAACAAGCCTATTTCAGGGTGGGAGGCATAAAATTCTTAAAGCTTGAATTCAGAATTTACATTCTGTTTTGCATGCTAGCAGAACAGGAAAAATAACATAGGATCTAAATTAATGCCTACAAATCATCTCTTAGAAACAGGAAAATCGTTGTTCAATGAAAAAAAATTCCATGCATATTTTCTGTAGAGACCCCATACTTTTCTCTTTTATTCTTCTGTTAAACCAGAATCTAAATAAACAATGGGAATGCAACTGAAAAATCATAGAGTTAATACAATTAAAATCAGTCAGACCAAAAAGTTACAAAAAACCCATGCTTACAATAGATAGGCAGTTCCTGACTGTAGCTTTGCTCCCTCCCAGAAGCAGTCCAATGGAGTGATAATTAAGCAAGGATAAAGGTATTCTATGATCTATGAAAATGAGAAAGGAGAAAAACTCAGTTAAACTAGAATGTAGTCAAAAGCAGCACAGGCTGAATCATGAGAACACACAAATCTTATTTTAACTTAACTAAATGCCTGCTACGCATACCTGGTCCATATAACCTGCCTCTGTGATGAGTTCTCCTGATTTATAACACAAATGTTCCAATTTCCACTGTCTGTAAGAAATGTAAAAAACAAATGTTTTTTTCTTTTGCACAACTACTGCAAAGTTATTTTAAAAATTTAACAGACATTTAAAATTGCAACTCATAAATATATTGGCCTCAATCAGCAAATCATCAAGAAAGGCAAATGTTATTCAGCATAGTAATAATACATCTCACAAAAAAAAAAAAAGCAAAGGCCTTTCTTTTTGTAGTTACAGACTAGACATTTGTTTCAGTTATTCTCACATTCTCTGTAAAACTCATTAAAAGTAATGGAGCTGCTTTTGGATGTACAGGCTAGTCAACACATTTTAAAGGGGCAGAAAGCCATCTTTGTATAAATGAGACTGCTTGTGACTTAAGATAACATTCAGTGACACACGTGAGAGAGAACCCAGATCCAGCTCAGATGACTAGAACATTCCCAGCTGGCCCACATACGTGGGAGAGAAGAAACCATTAAGATTTCTGCCTGCCTTTTTCACCTGTCTTACAACTTCCACTGCCATGCCTTCTAATGCCTAGACAAAGCAGGAGCCAAGTAAAAGGATAACTAGAGCCTTGGCATTAGTAGACTGAGACATCCGTTGGATGTGGTGAAAGATGGGGTTTCATGCCTTGCAGGCAGCATCCCTAGGCACATCACCATGTAAGCAGTAACACTGAAGGAACCACTTTTCAGGAAGATATCTCATTAGCCTAAAGCTGGTACTTCCTGAGGTGCACATTTATTGGTTTTTTGTTGGACAACATACAACTCCCAACCTTCAGTATGTGCACACAGACACTGTGAGGGCCAACTCTGTTAACATCTGTTATTAAACACCTGTTATTCCACTCACTGCCATTTCTCACACACCTGCATTTCTCCCTTATATCCGAACTATTGGAAGGATAGCAACCCGTGCCGCTGTTCAGTGATTATGTACCTCATGGTGGTGTCAGCGACTGAACTCAACTCTAATGTGGAAGGAGTTTCAATGTTAGGAATCCCATTCATAAGACCCTATGTCCAAGAGCACAGACTAACTCCTCTTAACCAAGAGAGATGCTGGACACTGCAGCACTGCTCATAGGTATAACTCAGAATCAATTCCAACACCACTTATCCCATTTTATTTGCTAAAAGCCAACTTGTCACTGCTATCATGCCACAACATCCACTACCAGAAACCAGTGACATTCAAATCAAAACACAGTCATAAGGGAAAGGCTCTGCAGTGCTAACCATTTAAAAATACATGGAGGAAAGCATGTGCCCCCTTCTTAGCTCTCACAGATGATGAAGCAAACTTTTGCTTTTCCCCTTACCTGTTGTACATATAGACATGTACTCTGCTGGCCTGAAGCGCAGAGTCAAGGTGCTGTCGGAGTGCCTCTGTTGTTAGTACATTAGCACCATCTTCCTGTGGAGTCTGGATCATGAGCTGGGGGTTAAACATGGCCTCTTCTCCAATCTTCTGCCGTGTGTAATTTAACTCCTGACTCACTCGTCCACCAACTGATGGATAAACATCAACAGCTTCGTATTAGGCAGTAACTGCTTATTCTGGATTCACTTGATGAGCATTCTCCAGTCAGAAAAACTTGACCACCTGCATGGACTATTCTGTCTCAAACTGATCACAGTGTAACTCTAAAACTAGTAACAGCTGCATTGTAACACTGCAACAAAACCCATATTCCTCATTCAAATACCATTGCCTCTGCTGCAGTAAAACACTGATACATAAACTGGAACCTCAAACACTTTTTTCTACATTATAACCAATACCCCCTATGTAAAAATTAAAAAAAGAAAAGCCTTTTCCTTGCAGACCAGACCAAATCCTATGTTACAATTTCTTACACTTGTATAAACAGTCTGCTGCAATAGCACATTTCAAGATAAATGGCTTAATTTACACTCTTCTAAATAATTGGCAAAGGCAGAAGAAGAATGTTTCTCTTCAGTTAAAAAAAGGGACAACGGAAAGACTAAGTGAGCATGAGTACTTCTTTCAGCCTTAAAGAAAAAAGAAAAATACCAAATTTGTATAAAGATACACAGTTTTGAGCACAACAGAAAGGACTGTCTACAGCTAATTTACCCCAGTGGTCTGGTACCTGTATAGCACGCTGCGACACACGAGATCACTCATGCTCAGCATCTGTCTTTAAACCCACATGAGCAGAACCGTGTGCTCCATATTAAAACATGGGCGGGGGGAGAAAAGGAAAAAAGGCAAAGGGAGACTGCAGAGTCGATGGGCTCTAGAGGGAGCTATATTCAATTTGCCTTGCCAGAAAATATTACATAAAAGTGGAAAATTATCTTCCCTCTTACAAAAAAAGCATTCAGCTAGAGTTCATACACTTTCTATAACCTCCCCTGTAGTCTCTCTAGCAAATGCATATGGGAGGCAGGGTCAATTAATTCAGCCCATTAGCTGAATCAAGACTACATCCAGATGAGGCAGAGAAGAATACCACCAACATGTTGTTTCCATCTCTTACAATTTATTACCTTTATTGCTCTGCTAAGTCCAAGCTACAGACTCGTCTGATTTGTTACATTTTTTTCAGTCCTAGTCAGCTTGGCACTGGTGATCTGAATTACTGCCAAAGTTTAGTTCTGTAACAGTGTGAACAGAAATTAGGCATGTACATCTATCTCTCCCTAGGCCATTCAACAGAAGACTGGTCTGTAACCAGTTGGCAGTGTGGGAGATAATGTTCCCAAGCCTGAACAGGGACACACTTTTTCAATCACTTGGGCCCTCAACCCACCCGTAACTACCCTGGGGCTCAAAGGACCACCAGGCAAGAAGCTGGGACCCTGCATTGATAAAGCTGTCAGAACGAGACCCTCAACAATTAAACCACAGTCATTCTGGCACAGAGCATTGCTTTCTCATTTAAGAATTCTTTGAAGAAAGAAATGTTTCCACAACACACTCTATTTTTTCAGCCTGTCACATGTGGCATTACATCCTTCATACCAAGTAGCAGTGACCCGCTCACAGTAAGAAAAAAATAAAAATCAAAGTGCAACTTTCTTACCTAGTCCCTTTATAACTCTGAACATCCCTCTTACTACTGTGAGAGAACATACAATCCTTGAGACTGCCTATGTGTTGTAACAAAAAGCTATTGTTAATTTTTATCAAGAATTAAATCCTAGAAATTTCACTTATCAGGCTCACGTTCATGCTCATTGTCTTTCTCCATCAACCAGTAGTCTATGGTATGCTAATAAATTTTGCTTCATCTTACTGGAATATGAGGTGGGGGTAAGGGTGCAGAGTTATCTAATCTGTATGTCCTGGAACCAGAGCTTTCTTTTGCAGCCCTTTACACTACAAGTGCTTCCAAAGACAAAATGTCCTCTCCCTCTTTTGTGTCTCAGCGCCAGCCGAGACAATAAAGCCCCAATTTTATGAGGACTGTGGAGCCTACCATAAACTTCTGCTCCTGGTACTATATTCTATCCCATTCCACCACCACCACCACCCCCTTTCCTTTTTAATTTAGTCAGGACTTGAACCAACAAATCATACTTCATTCAAGACAAAGGGCAGCATTCCTATCTCTGCTGAAAGTGACCAACTGTTTACTATCAACAGAAATGATTGCTTCCTAATCAAGGTCCTGTCAAACCACATTAACTTCACTGAACAAGGCAGATTTAGCTAATCAAAATTGCATCACACAAGTCAGTCATCAGAACAGAAGGTAGTTTCTTCCTTTTTAACATTCAGAACAGGAATAGCAAAACCACCCAAGAAGGCAGGCGCACACTCCAGAACCCAGCAGCAGATCTGCTCTACATTCTTCTTAAGGCATTACACCATTTAATTATTTCTTTGGTGGGTCCATTATGTACATTTATTCAGCTAAATAGTGTAAAGATAGCTCCATAGGCAAATGTAGATAGGTAAAATAAATTATAAATGTAGATTGCAGAGGAAAATTCTGACTGTGAAAGTCAGATCATGTGAAAACATATGAACAGATGAGAAGCAAATGGATAGATGTATCAGCAGCCTTTCAACATATCAGAAGTACTAAAAAGCAAAAGGGCGGGTGAAAAAAACCTGAAGTTCCTACCAGTTATATTTTCATTTATTTTAATTGAAAGTTTGCAAATATCACTGGACGCTGCCATACACCAGAGATCTTAAGCCCCCAAAATCAGCACAATCATTTGCATATGCACTTTGTAAGAATCAAAGTCTCTTGTTGCCCGCGCCTGCCACTCCCCACCCTCTCCACAGCTGATGCAAAAACCTAGGAAAGAAACCACTAAAAATGTCACTGCGATGTACCTGAAGCCTCTGGCCTCATTGTGCTGAAGATACACAGTACTATGCTCAACACTCACATGCTCTGCAGAAAGTCATTCTTACACTTGCAAGAAAAAAACCAAACAATACAAGCATCATAGTCATCACAGGATTCCCACCCTATAGGACAAATGATGTAATGGAAAAAGCGATCAATGAACAAAATGCTGGTGTTCTGTGTTTTTCCTTTATGGAATCTGCTTTCTTGTATTTTGTGACAGCATTTTACACTCAAAATGCTACAGACTTGAATTGTATGTGTGGCATACAGTACCAATACCTGTCATTTTACTCTGTATCAAAGAGGACTGTTTCACATTCTGGTGACAAAATCCACACATCACTCTCCTCCTTCAATATATCAAAAGCCACTTGATGGCATTCCAGTCCTTTATTACATGATTCTTTATGATCTATGCCTAGATGGCCAGGTTGGTGGCACAAGCTGCCACAAGCCAAAATGCTGATTTAAGTAACAGATCCGTACACTGTCTCATGGCCAGTGGTAATGCAATGCAGCAGTTTGTACCCTATCCTTCCAGCAGCATCACCAGATTCTGGGTGTCTGCCTACTAGAAATGAGGCACTATGTCATCTGTACATTTAGCTAACTTTAAGAAGTTTTAAAAATCACAAGAAAGTAATAACACCAGTGTCCGGGCACCATTTCTCAATATATTAGTTTCTAAGTCTCAAGAACATCTTCGAATGCCAGTGTCCAATATGAGACAGTTTTACTGACAGCATCTTTGTTGTTAAAAAACTATTTTTTCCAAAGAAAAGTGTCTTTCCCTTCCCCCGCTCCCTGATATCCACAGGCTTTCCCTTTTAGCTCTTTGCCAGAACACATGAGATCTGCCTTGAGTAAGTCAGCATGCCATACCACAAAACACAATGCTGCTCTTCCTGAACTTCCCCACCAACTTGAACAGAAGCTGGACAAGGTACTAAATTCTTTGCCCTTCTGAAGGGCCTGAAGAGAGCAGTAATTGTCAGTATGGACGCTGGGTTGCTAAGAACTCTGTAAGGACCACCGTGTCTCCCTCTCCCAAGAGCAATGAACAGCTGTCAGATGGTAACAAGTTTTTAGTGATACTTAACTTGAGGCAGATCTGAACCCATGACCTATAGGTGAAAGGCTCTAGATCCCATTACCAGGCACTGGGGTCACAGTCCCAGTGTTTCAGTCATCACACATTAAAATGATTCCGTGCATCTTGAGTGAGAAGCACCCAGAAAAAAAAACCTGCTTGCCTTTAGTGTACATTTGCACAATACTGATGCACCCCCCAATGACATAAAAGCATAATCATATTTGTTTTCATTGCATAATTTCTGACAGATTTCCTTCTACTGACTTACCTAACAATTTCAAAGTTACTGGGTCATTCAGCTTATACACTCATTTCCACTGCTAATGTCAGTGTCATACCTACACCTTTCTCACCATTAGCATTCAAAATTCACATGACGTTACATTAATTCACTTATAAAGAACTCTGGAATCCACCACTGGGAACTGCAGTCCCTTCCACACTGAGTAGTCTCAGGAATAAGTTAGACCTCTGCTACTAAGAGATCGATCCTAAATCAAACAATGAGTAATAGCCAAAAATCACTGCTTGCTAATTTACTGTCCAGTGGAGCAAATGCATGAAATATTTCTTTCTCAGAATATCTTACAATGTTCCATTTCAGCTTACTGGAATTGCACCACATAGCCTGGGGTTTTGTTATTTTTTTCAGACATGAACACTGTTTCTATTAACCATTCAGCAGTTACCTTGTGCATAACTGTGCAACAAGTAGCTTAATAGAGAGCAAGCTCTTTATTAAAAAACAAAACAAAACATTCCTGAGAGGCGAACACTTGGGATGAAAATGTTTGCCTACCAATGGGAAGGACATACTTTGAGAAACAAAAGCCAGGATTTCCAGAAATACCTACTGGTTTTGGAGCCTAAGTTCTTCTGTGACAAGCTTAGAGTTGCGTGAATGGAGCAAAATTCACTGCAGAACCTCCCTTCGGAAGACTATGGGCTTTAAGGTGTTTCCACATGAGCACTTGTGGGGGAGAAGACATGCTTCTGCTTTGTTTGAGCACCAGCACCTTTTTAATTTTTCCAGGACTTTAAATGCGTAGCGTTAAAGCAATCCAGGCCAACCTTTTGACAGTGATAACTCAAAGCAATAAATTTGTACATCTAATAGTCATGGACACCTCACACAATTTTTCATTTCATCCCTCCAGAAGATGCTGACCCTTTTTGATAAATCATGTGTGTAGATTAGTACTCTTTGCAATGTTTACATTATAGCCTGAGCAACAGCCAATGCAGGCAACCTCTGCAATTTGCAATACCTGTTATCACCACAGCATGAACCAAAGAGAAACAGAAAATAAAAACCCTTTATGACTCAGTAACCACACAAAAATAAAGACTGAGAATAATATCCCAATGTGTTCACCTGAGACAACCTCAAAAAGCAGCGGTGTGCAGAGAAAGACAAGAACAGCCCATACATGCAAGGAGACCAGAAGGCCCCCACTACACAACGCATTCTACCGTGGATGAGTGCTGGGGAAAGCTGAAGGCACCTTGCCTTCTCACCCTTCAGCGCTCTCCCCCTTCCAGGATGGGAACCAGAAAGGGTCCTTGCTTTCATACCTCTCTCCCTGACATCCTAACACAGCCTATCTCCCTTAACTTTGCTGTTAAGGGATTCCTTCTACTCCATTTCGTCACATAATCTCTCCTTGTGCTGTTCCCGTATGCACCTCTATTACACACGTATACAGCTGTTACTCAAAAACTACTTTCAGCCCATTACATTGGTACAGATAAGCCAGCCAGCCACAGTTTTGCCTCCCTGTCCTGATTGCCTACCAAGGATTAGAAATGCTCACACCTGCCACACAGCAGAAGATGGTACCTGATGACACCTGCAACACTATTTTTACGGAGCACAGACCTCATGAGAACAAAACATAGCAGCCAACTACTACTCACACTGCATCAAAACCTCCTCTAAAGAAACTGAGATAAAGAGTTGAAGTTCTTGGCCAATAGGAAGATCACTCTGCTATTGCTGGGCACAGAACAATAATGGCCTTTTGATTTAAAGCTTCCTGTTGCTCTCTAGGGAGTTCCGTCTTCGTGTTCTCTTGGATGTTTGAGCTTGTCTGTGCTGCTCTTTGTCAGCAACAGAATATAGTTTTTCTGCACACAGACAGTATTAGTTAGCATCCTGATAGAAGACCAAGGAAAACAGCACCTTCCTCAGAATTATCATTCTCTAGGCCTGACTGCCAGAGTACAGGAGTAAACTGTTTGCTGGGGGGAAGTGCAAAACACTTACATTGAAATTTAAGTTTAGCCAGTACAAGAAATGGGACACGTTGTCATGTCTACTTCTTTTAAACTTTTAAAATGCTGTCTCCTTGTAGAGGCAGAACTGCTATTGGTTTACATGGTTATTGGCTACCTGCAATGATTTTTTTCTGCTCATTTATTTAACTATGCAAAATAAAGGCTTCATAGGGTGTGACTGAAATAGAGCTACAAGAAAAAGAATATCCTTTGAGAAATGATGAGCTTACAAGAGCTAGAACACAGTGGTAAGCAATCAGCATCTTAAAGAGATTACATGGTCATTCAATAGGCTGTGCAACAGCTCAATGAAAAATTATCATTTTTATCATGTAATTAGACATGATCTATTCCAGCACTGGACTACAGGCAGTCAGAAATTCCATGCTGTGTCTAGCTTTTCTCGAACAGCATTTATTCTGCTGAATACACATATCTGTGTCTGTACAGCTCACATTGAATAGCAATGGTTGTGTCTGGCTAGGTTAAGACAGCCTGCACCCTGCCATCTCCCTTTGCCCTACCGTCTCCTTCCCATTGTCCAGCTGGACAATCTACATTTCTTCTTCTCCGCTACTATAATGTCCAACAAAAGGACACTGTCTATCTAGAATATCATCACATCCAATGTGAAGATTAACCGACTTCAAATCTAGAAAAACACGGTGACCATCTCAACCATTTCTGTCACACTGAGAATTAGGTAACACCAGGTTCTTTGGTTTTCCTTAAAAAATATATTTAAAAAAGCAAAGATAAAAGACTGTTGCCTACAAATGCAAAAAAGTTACAAAAAAAACCCAACACCAAAGCACTTCAAAAGGCTGCTTTTTATCTCCCAAGCCATCATATGATACCAGTTAAGTTACTCCTCACACATGCTGGGGATGGCTCCAGTATTGCTGTTACAAATTTCATTAATGCTGACATGATTATGAATAGCAAAAATAAAAACACACATCAAAGATGGCTTTTCATTCTGTCACAGTTTGACAAAGTTTAGAGCTGTGACAAGGACACAAAGCTGTCTGCATACTCAGGAAGACAGCCCAACAACAGCTGCCTCTACTTGTAGTGGGAAACCTTCCCTACAATTTTAGAAGCCAAAAACTTGTCTTTCTGAAAATCAAACAAAAGCTGTTTTTACATGTATGCATCTCTGTTGCCCATAGGCAGAAAAATATTATTTCTGACTGGGTAAAATAGACAGATTGCTAAAAAGTATTATATTTTTTGATGCATTTCTTGCTTGATACCCCTCTGGGTTGAGAAACTGGAAAAGTGTGGTAAAAAAACCCCAACAAACCAAAATGAACAAATTTAACAGTACAAACTGAAAAAAAAACATGCAAGCAGCTTTGAAATGTACCATAATATACTAAATTGGTACACACAATTCAAACTTTCCAATTAAATAAAAAAAGCAGTAGCGTCTTACTGAGCTGCGACACATGCCCTTGGTAACAGGATATGAGCTGTTCACCTCTGGGTCACTGGTTCTAATCCAGCCAGGAACAATAGTGACCACAAGTTGTTTACCATCTGACAGCTGTTTGCTAGCTAATGTGAAATGAGTTGGTGGTCTCAGTCCATTTCCTAGCAGGCAGGTGTCCATATTATAGAAAACCACCATCACAATTGGCATCCTTGTTGACCAACCCAACAAAGAGACCGAGGAATGAATGGGCATGGAAAGCAAACTATCCTTTCTTCCAAAGACACGGTTGCTTCAGGTCAGAGCTAAGTCACAGCTTTTGGTGGAGAAGCCCATCTATTGAATTTTCAGGCTGAAGCAGCAAAGGAATAAAGGACTCTAGACTCTACGTTTTCCTAGAAATCTAGGTGATGGCCTACCGTGAGGATAGGCAGCTAATACAGACTATTGCAACTCTCCAACAGTTTCTGGTCATGTAACAGTTTACACCTGCTGAGGAGCAAAGCTGAATTTTTATTTTTCGGTAATTTAAGAAAACATTTGAGCATACTTCATAACAGGCCAAAATCCCCAATTGTACATGAAAGTGACTGAGTTCTGCTGAGAAAGGTATGTAAGGGGCTTCAAGGTCTAAACCTAAGGATTTCGAAACAGCTGAATATAATTGTTTTGAGTGAGTTTAACTTGAATGAGAACTTCTGCTGGGTAATATGTTAAAAACAATTTGCTGTGTTGTTCCACAGCAGTCAGCTTTCCTCTAGGCCCAACTTTTCATTTAACCTCTCAGTGCCCTTTCCTCAAATATGTAATTGTTTTCCTGTGTGGTTAAAAGCAGCATTTTTAAGTCTTTTCATCTGTACTCCTGGGATAGCACAAATTTCATCTGTACATGGAGTAGCACAAAATTTGAATGCAATTTTTTTAAAGGAGTAGCAAACAGCAATGAAAAAACTCTTAAACCAGAACCTTTTAGGGGATACCATTTCCTAAGTAGTGCTTTTAGAAGACGGCAAAACTAACACAGAAAAATGAAAGGAATGAACATGTTATGAAACAGGGTACAGTTTCTCTCAAGTATTCCCTACCAGCTGCTTGCTGTACCATCTGTTGTTGCCTAAGCAGCTTCCTTCTGAATGGCTTTGCACTGAAGCAGAACTGCTCTCACTGTTGGACACAATCAGGTCAGGTCAGCACTCCCCCCAGCACTGAACCTGCTGCCTGTCACGGCTCCCCCCACCCTGGTATTTCTTGCTAGTCACCAACTCCCAAGACAGCGCTGCATCTGTCAGGAGGCCCATTTTTCATAGTTTGCCTGCTATTCACACCGAGCAGTAAAGAGTGCATTTCATTTTGTGCAAGACACAATCAGAAATTCCCATCAGATACCCCAAGTGCATGACCATATGGCCAACTGTACTCTGAACGAGAAAGGGCTGTGAAAGAAAGTGAAACAAATGACCAAATTCACCCCACAACACAACCTTTCTTTCCTACTTTTGGCTACTCTGATCATGCAGGTAAATTCACTTTGCCACCAAGCCCACCGGACTACCACCACAACCCATGCTCCCCTTGAAGGCACAATCAGAGCAGCTCTAGGACTGGTGGGGACAGGCCCCTGGCACAGCTGCCATGGCTACACGGGCAGACGGCAGGTTTTACGGAACAGCACTGTTAGCCTGAACCATCTCAAATGCGCCCGGAGATGCCAGGAGCTCCTTCCTTCCCTCCCCTCTCCATCCCTGGGGCCGAGCACTGCACCGCGAGCTGGTCCCTGCACCGGTCCCTGTGGTGGGCCACTCACAATGGCCCCCCCCATGCCCCAACGAGCAGCAGGCTACCGCACTGATACACTTCTAGCACCACTCCTTCCCGCTGCATCTGTGCAGGGAAACACATATCGCTGAGAGCCACTGTCATGATTTTGTTGCGAGTGGGATTAGCTGGATTAGGGGCTGATTCATAAGGACCCCCTGCGGCTGTGAGGAAGTTTCATCACAAGGTCAGCGTGGTGTGAACTATATTCTGTCAACACCACCACTCCTTATAGCCGACTACAAAAAATACAAAAGGGGAAAAAAATTGCAAGTGAAATATATGAATGAACAGTTTACAGCAACAAAGAGATTTACAGATTTCCCCATCAGCTACTTTAAGAAAGATGTATACCCTTCAACACTGTGCTCCTTTAAAACAAGAAACCTGTATTAGTCATTTTTAATTTATAAAGAATTTAGTGGTTTAGGAGGAGGGAGGAACCTGGGGAATAAGTGTAGCAACCCACACACAAAACCACAAAGGAACTTTTGGCACTTAGTCTAAAACCAATCATGCAGCTCAAAGTTTGTTGCACTGTTGAGATTTTATTACGTATAATGCTGTCACCTTTAAGACTAATTCCTAGCCCCCTAAGTGCAGTAAGTAACAGAGACATTAAAAAAAAAAAAAAACAACAGTGGGTTGGAATGCAGAAAGAAGATGGTGAATTAAAGTTTTTTGTTTTTGCTCCTTAAAGCATAACTACCAACCTCATATTTGCCCCGCAAGGATTCCTCTCACTCCATCGTAATGACATTGCTCAAAGACAGCACCACTTGTGTAGCTGGCATGATGCAAAATAAAATCTACAGTGAAAAAGGGGAACTTCTGTTTTGCATGTGTGTGTGTGTAGTTTTGGGGTTTGTTTTTTGTGGTTTTGGGGTTTTTTTGGTTGGTTTTTTGGTTTTTGTTTTTTTTTTTTAAGAGCAGTCCCTCTTGCACAGAACCAGGCTGTTCAATCAAAGCCTTATCTGTTATATTTCTGTCTGTCTTTCTCTTCTGTTTAGTGCATTCACCAACAAGAGAAAAGGGGGTAAAGCAATGGAGGCTTTGACCTGCAGCTGTAACACAATACTTTCGCACAGCCCTGTCGACCCCTGACATAAATTTTACACCGCAGCTGGCATTTACACACTTAACATTACCATATGTATAGCCTACTCTGTGCTAATTATGCTAATCACCTGTCTAACTCTCTGCTGCGAAAAATGGTTGTATTTAGCAGTCCACTGCCTACCAATACAGCTTACTGTGTGGCTGAAATGTACATTCAGACGGCTCTGAATGGCAAGATTTTTCCACGTTGCTGGCTTCATTCAGACCACAGAAAAATTTATTCAAGTCAACTGGTTTCGGTCCGCAACAAAAAAGTTACGAGAAAAAAGTGAGTGTGTTCCTGCCCTAACATTCTAAGTCTGCTTGCAAGCAAAATGATAAATCAATTGGTGTGGGAAACAAAAAGGGAGAAAGATTTCTTTTTGCAAGCCATGTGAAACTGTAGCCTATTTAAAAAAAAAAAAAAAAAGAAAAAGAAAAAGAAAAAAGAATAAAAAGGTCATCCTATTTCCCCAAATCTCTAGAAAGAGCAGTTAATAGATGTTTATGCCTGATCACAATTCTCTCAAGTTGCTAGCTTTTATCTACAGTTGGAAGTCATACTAAACATGTTTTAGTTTTGTTTCTTGATCTTAATAATTTGCACTAGAGTATCGTATTTTCTATTATCTGCCACTTAAACAGCATCAGCTTCTAAACAGCAAGGGCTTCTTTTTTGAGTACGGAGAACCCCTCAAGAAGTCAAGACAGTAAGACTGGTGTAAATGAAATCAGAATCAGGCCTATGTTGAGAGGCAAATAAGATCAATGCACAGGAAATACTCACCAGGAAAACTGGTGCAAGAAAGTATCTTCTTAAGTACCTGTATACTTTTTTTACCATTACAGAAAAGGCAACTTAGGAAGAAAAATTTGAAGTTTAATGGATAAAGTTTTTTTTTTTAATGTTATCATAGTGTCAGCAGGAAGGGAGATGTTTAAATGAGTTTCTAAAGCTTATTTTTCTTCTGGGTATCTCAGGGAGGAGATTACACTGAGATCTGCATTGAGATTACATTCCTGTAGCTATTTAAATACAGTTTATCACATACAAATAAGTTCCTATAACCCCTTTCCCTTCTGTACACACCCAAGGAAGCTATGGCAGTTCACAGATTTGTCAGATAACCCAAACGTAAATCTGACTACTGCATCACCCTTGGCAATTCTCCTTTCAGGTAGATTTGTGGAATCTTCTTTTGACTAGTTTTAAATGTTATGAAATGACATGTTCATACACAAAATGTAAAAATGTGCAAATAATCCTCCTATATCCACTACTGCATCTGAGGAAGATAAGCACACTGGAAGGTAAGTCAATGCTAATACACAGCAAAGGGTATTTAATTAAAAACAAGAACAGCTCAGCAATGTTTATGCTCAGACAGTCTTTCCATTACACAGCATGACATCAAAAAGAACCCTATGTGAGAAGAACCCTATGCATCTACCTTCCCTACTTCCCACCTTTTGTCCACTCTGCTCCCATGTGCATGAGACTGCTGTTCACAATAAGGTAAAGTAACAGGTTTTGCCTGTCAGCAATGGCCTTCACTTTTAACATTTTACTTATTAAGTGCCTGTTTGACTAAATTAAGCAGCCTCAACCAAGACACATCTTGCTTTCTAACATCTCAGTTTCAGTTACTATTATCTGCCAGTCCAAAGCACTAATTTATCTGAGTTCTTTCAGCTCCAAAACACTGGCTGTGCAGCCAAAAACACAAATAACACTACTGTGCTTATTTCGGCTTATTTTACTGTGTTATTTTACTGTGTGGATTTTTCCTTTTTTTTTTTTTTTTTTTTGTGTGTGTGCGTGTGGGGTTTTTTTTGGTTGGTTTTTTTTTTTGTTAAACTAGGAGATGGACCACCCTGCTCTCATGGCACAGAACACTATTTACGTTGCGATAGTTGACTGTGTAATACATCTGGCATTTTTGGGCAGGATTCCTGAGCTAGGGGCCAGAAGCCCTTAAGCAATCATTTAAGGGGGGGAAGAAATCATACAACTTGACTTAACAGTGTTCATTTCTAGTTTGCTGCACTTAGCTTTTGGTTGCTGACTGAAAAACAGAAATGCATCAGTCTGGTAAACAAGAGAAGGCTGTTTCTTTCTATTTATCTCCTTGTTAGTAAATGAAGGGTGTATTACAGTTTAAGGCTCAGTTCTAGCTTCAGGCATATGGGTGTACAATACCAGCTTTTCCTTGCACATGAGCAAAATACAGATGTTTCAAATATACAATGATTACTTGTATATTTGAAGCTGGAATTAAGTTCAGTACAATTCTCTAAAGGAGCAGCACCTTTGTAGAAAGAGTCAGGTTATAGTTCTGCTCATTCCCTTACCTCTTATATATTTTGCTCAAGCACTGAAATAACTAACTTTTCCAAAACCAAGCAGAAGTTAAAGCCAAGACATTCATTCTAAAAACCAAAATTAAAATACTCCATACATCAGAACATCTATATGGTCAGCAGTTTCCATAAAGGACTTTTTACCTCATGAAACTACTGCTTCTGCCAAACTCAGGATGTTTATAGCAACTGAGGTGATGCTGAATGAAAATAACAGAGAAAAATCAATAATGAGTATATTGTATTTACAGATATTAAACCAAGTTTACACAGCAAAAAAGGAATTAAAAAATAATTTTATTTTTAAATTCTGAATTCAGTTACTCCTTGCAACTCCAATCCATCTATTTCTAGTGCAATGTACAATGAAAAATCATTCCAAGTCAAAGTCACTCAACTGGATGAACATAGCTTATTGTACCCAGTAGTCATTGATCATATTTAGCACACTCTAAGTGGATAATAAAATAGCACAGATCATGTAAAACAGAAGCAAAATATTTTCCTGTTCTCCTTGATTCATGGGCACATAAATAAAGTGGTCATTGTATGATAGCATGCACTTTTAGTGCAGAAATCATACTTGCAAGAGCAGAGTTTTCTGTCATGAGACAGCATCTTGGGAATCTGTTACCCCAGTAAAGCATGAACAGTAGAAAACCATACAGTTTCTGTAAGTAATAATGAAATTTGTGTATCTTTATCTTTCTGACAGGGGAATGCACTTCTTATTGCTGAACTGTCACTTAGCCCTTAAGGAGTCTTACTGATTTCTTCAGGTTTTCTCAGGTAGAGTAAACTCATAAACACACATGGGGAAAAGACCTCCTGCATAATACAAGGCAGGAGAGACTAGAGAAATGAAAAGAAACAAAAGGCATACTGAAGATTAATAAGCATGACTGAAAAAACAGATAAAAATTGTATAGTAGACACAAAGGAGAATGAAATTTTTAGTAAAATTCTGCATTCCAGCTCCTGATGAACTCATTTAAGAGCAGCCAGAACCATGTATATCCACGCCATCATCTACAGAGAAAAAAAAGCACTGTGCAAAGGCTGCAAGACTGAACTGTATCCAATATACAGAAGAAAATGCCTGACAAGGAACAGCCCCACAAGGTCTATAACCAAAACGCTGTTTTAACCAATCAGAATATTCTTAAAAAGCTAGCTGTGGGGCAGAAAACTTTACAAGCATGGTTTTACCTGAGTGCTCATAGGTTGAAACATGTAATTCACTAAGTTAAAAGGATTGTGCATAAAAATCCATGAGTGTCAAAATGTTCCATTAGACACCAAAAGGAAAGCAGTTGCAGACACACTAAAACTATAGAGTCCTAGTGGACAGAGCTCCAACAGGTCATAGGGAGGTCAGCTTTGAAGGAGAAATCCAAATGAAATATAAACATGGCATTGTGGAAACCAGACAAATCTCCCATAGCTTTGTCCAGCCAGCACTAATCTAGGCATCAGCTGTGGTGCATAATCCAAACAAAGGGATCAGTCGGTTCATACATCTGGAAGCTGTCATATTTTGGAGCCTCCTAACAGTTACGTGTAACTGTAACATCCACTTGAACCCAACAGCCTTTAAATGCGTTGAGCAGTAAAGAACTGATACATGTATACACTACGTAGCATTACTACTTCCTGGGGAACCACCACAAATACTACTTAATAACAGGGCTTGGACCTTCTCTTCCCACGGAAAAAATAAATCATGAAAATGGATGGAGTCAGGATGAGGAGGTAGAGTTTTCCTTAATGCATTCTCTGTTGAAAGGAAGTCTCAGTACCCATGACTTTTAGAGTTCATTCTTGTCTGAATCCAGTGTCTACTAAGGAATAATGAGAAAAGAAAGCCCGCTCTCTACAAGAAAAAGTCAGCCCGCTTAGCAGGTAACAGGAGCTGGTAGTAGACCTCAAACCACTCACCACCACTCCACAGAGCACCATAACTCCAGCAGCAGCCAGCCCTACAGCTGAGCTAGCTCTGCTGCTTGCCTACGTACCCCTTGTTCCTGCTCAGCAGCAGTGGCATCAGGACACAACGATAAAACAATGTTGCTTTCAGGTGTTGTATTTCACTCCAGGATTTCTGTCCTGAAATCTCCAAGCTCACCAGGACTACAGAAATGCCTTCACATGCTGTTCATAAGCAGCAAAATCCCCCAGAGTGCCAGATCACACTCAAAGCTCAGAGGAGAGGAAGAGGGGAATGATGCAGCCAAGTTATTGTCCTGTTTAAATGTATGTTTCAACAGGGAAGGAAAGAGACCCTTCCACACAAGGATCTGTAGGGCACATTCTGGAACAGACATTGGCGGTAGCGTATTAAGCTTGGAAATAACAATGAAGATTAATTTTCTCCAGTCTTGAGTAAATTAAATGCTTCTAAAGTCTGAAAGGCAGAAGGAACAGTGCAACCATGCACTTACAGCTTAGGGGGTGCCAGTTCTACAGGACCCTTCTCTTGCCCTTCACAGAACAGGTAGAGCAGGGGCACACCGTTAGGCTGCTGCAGCTTTGTACATGGGTAAGGCCTGGTTACGCTAAAGTGCTTTCAAGTTCTGCCACTATATTTAGTGAGTTCAGGATTTCGCCCTTCACCTTCCCAATGGCCAAAGAATGGTCACATGTAATACCTTCATCTTACAGATGAAAGAGAATTTTTAAACATTGAAGCTGGTTTGTTTGGGTTTTTGTGAGGGTTTTTGATGAACATTTTTAGCAAGGATCACCAACTCTGAACAGTGATATGGACAAGATGGAACCTAACAGAGACCCCCAGTGACTTTGAATTTAATAGCAGGCCCTTGAAAGATGACAATCAAACACCTATATAACTAAAACCTTTAAACATCTTTTCTCAACAACTTCCAATATACAGAAACAGAGGGAGTTCAAATTCATGGGAACATAACAACTACTGTCCTGATGTTTTTACCCACAAACATCATGTAAAGCTTAACTATTAGAATTTGATGTTATTTTTCAAAACAGAAGCAGGGACTGAAATACTCTTTCATTTCAACAAGTAAACATTAAAAAGAGCATGTTGCCCAGATGACCATCACATGGAAACACCACTGCTACTTTCACATTTGAGAAACCACATAATATATAACCATACTTAATTCAAACAAAACAGCAGACTTGGAAATTTTCCAGATAAACACCTTTCAACGAACTTCAATATGCACTGAGGAACATAACACAGTGCAAGACAGTATTCAGAGATAAGTAAGATCTTATGTCACCTGATCCACATGAAACTAACAAATGTGGTGATGTGATCACAGACAACCCCTCAGACTGCCACACAGCCTACCAGCAACCCACCTCAGATTCATCAGCACAGTAACTCCTGCTCTTCTGCCATCTGCACTATGTCAATGTAGTGATGGACATGCAAGCACACCTACAACAGTACTACTCTGCTGCTGTGCACAAACGTGCATGTTTGTGGGAGAACAGAATTATACCCAACCGGGTCAATTCCTGCTAACTGTTTCCAAACCAAACTCAATGTTACTCCAGTCCACTCAGGTAAATTTGTATCCTTGAAACAACAAATTCAGGAAGATCTGTTCCTTTACTATTCTTTTTTGTTTCTCCAAAGAATACTAATGTTAAGTCAACCAATGCCTTAGGCAGAACCTAAGAATAACTTTCCTCTATTGGAAACCTGCACTTGATCTTGCTGGATTAAGCCAACTGAGAATCTGTGGAAATACTGGCTCCTCCATCACTCACACACCTTACTCATTTTCACCTAGATTAATGTATTTTAAGATGGGTCAGTCATAAATACTACAGTAAAGGAACCTTATTTTTGCCCCTTTAAAGAAAACCATACTACAAATAGCTCAAATCTTCACTTGCAAACTCATCCTGCCATATGTATTCAGTCCTAATTCACTTGCAATTAGAACACACTCACTTTATTCCAAGCAATAAGCTGAACTATGAGCTACAGCTAGTGCAAAAAGTGCAGAAAACAAGAAAGGAAGGAAAGAACACCATGACCTTGAACCTCTTTAAGAAGAAAAAATAATGAAGAAAGTGAAGGGAAAAAAATCCCAAGACAAAGGTGACATGAAATAAATTATCAAGGAACAAGACTAGACCACCTCTCCCCTCATGAGCTGCTCCAATTAACACCATTCAAGGCTCTGAAGTAGCCAAATTTCAAGCTCCACTTAACAGAACCTTCTCTGGAGCCAGAAAACTACCTTCTTTCAGAAGCAGAGGCTGTGACTTTACATGTGTGACTGCTGTTCACACACAGGGTCTCTAGACTGCTTATTAGAGTGGTAGCAAAAAACATAACCAGTTATGGGCATGATTTCTTTTCCATGCAGAGTACTTTCTAGTTATGAATAGATGTTTCTAAAAGCACATCTGTGTCCAACAAAATTCAGTCACAGAGGAAATCAATGCAAAGCCCTTTTTTTCCTCTCAAGGGTGTACAATGTATAAAGATGCTAAACAGTCTCAACAATTCCAGTATGCATGGACACCCACCTATAGAAGTGCAACTAAAGCTGAATGGCTGTGGATAACAGAACTGTCATTAAAATGCCAGTCCAGAATTTGTTTGGCCAAGAAACTAAAACAAGTATTCTCCACTAGCAAGTTATGCACATAGGGATGACAGACCTGCTGATGGGCTGAGGGGAAACAGTTATGTGTCCCAGTCAAAGACTCCAGAAAGCCAGAATACAAGACAGAAGCATGGATGCAGAGCACACTGTGGGGGACACAGTAATAAGTGAAGTGCTCTGAACAGCAGCCAGAGGAGGATTGTGTTTAAAAAAAAAAAAAAAAAAAAGAAAAAAAAAAAAAAGAAAAAAAGCTACTGTAGAACATTTAGTGCCAAGAAACAAGCTGAGAGGAAAGCCACTTTGGTATCAGGAGGCTCAGAGAAGGCCAAGAGTGCTGGCACAAATTCTGAAGGAGGAAGACTACTACAGGAAAACTGAAATAATGATATTTGGAGATCTGTTTTTCTTTTTCTCTCTTTGAAAGTTTGCCTACCAGGTGGGTTTCTAAACTTATGTAAATATTTCAGCCATAATAGCTTCAGGGCCAGACTAGTAATCATTTATCTTGGAATGTGCATGGTCTTAAAACTCATTCAAACTTCACTTCACTATTTTTAATTAATTGTGTTATGCTTTTAAAGCAACCATTTACTTCCAGCAAAATTCAGTGCTCTATTATGTTCCATGCTCCACGGTTTTCAGAAATACACCATACAAAACCAGTTTCTTTACATAAATAGTGGCAATTTATTCAGCAGTAATAACTGTAAAAAGCTTCAGCAGCAAATCAAAACTATTACTTGAAATACATTTCAAGTAATCTCTTACTCTACACTGCATGTACAGGATAACCAGGTGATCAGCCCCAGCCAGCACAGGTTTATGAAAGGCAGGTCGTGCCTGATGAACCTGATCTCCTTCTAAAAGATGACCTTGCCTAGTGGATGAGGGCAAAGCTGCGGATGTTGTCTACCTAGATTTCAGTAAAGCCTTTGATGCTGTTTCCCACAGCATTCTCCTGGAGTAAATGGCTGCTCATGGCTTGGACGGGTGTACTCTTCACTAGGTAAAAATCTGGCTGATGGCTGGGTGCAAAGAGTGCTGGTGAGTGGAGCTACATCCAGCTGGCAGCTGGTCACAAGCGGTGTTCCCCAGGGCTCAGTACCGGTGCCAGTTCCGTTTAATATCTTTAGTGACAAGCTGGACAAGGGGATTGACAGCACCCTCAGCCAGCACACAGACAACACCAAGTTGGGGGCAAGGGCCCGAGGCAGGGAAGTGTTGACCTGCTGGAGGGCAGGCAGGCTCTGCAGAGGGATCTGAACAGGCTGGATCAATGGGCCAAGACCAATTGTATGAGGCTCAACAAGGTACAATGCCAGGTCCTGCACTGGGTCACAACAACCCCACGCAACCCTGCAGGCTTGAGGAAGAGCAGCTGGAAAACTGCCTGGCAGAAAAGGACCTGGGGGTGTTGGTCAACAGCCAGCTGAATGGGAGCCAGCAGTGTGCCCAGGTGGCCAAGAAGGCCAACAGCATCCTGGCTTGTATCTGAAACAGTGTGGCCAGCAGGACTAGAAGGGTGATGGTCCACCTGTACCCAGCACAGGTGAGGCCACACTTCAAGTACTGTGTTCAGTTTTGGGCACCTTGCTACAAGAGAGACACTGAAGCACGCATTGAGGCTCAAGGGAGATCTTACTGCTTTACAATTACCTGAAAGGAGATTGTAGCCAGGTGGGGGCAGGTCTCTTCTCCCAGATAACAAGTGATAGGACAAAAGGAAACGGCCCCAAGTTGTACCAGGGGAGGTTTAGATTGGATATTAGTAAAAATTTCTTCATGGAAAGGGTTGTCAAGCATTGGAGCTGCTCAGGGAAATGGCTGAGGCACCACCCCTGGAGGTATTTAAAAGAGGTGTAGATGTGGCACTTAAGGACATGGTTTAGTGGCAGACTTGGCAGTGCCAGGTTAATGGTTGGCCTCCATGACCTCAAAGGTCTTTTCCAACCTAAACCATCCTATATTCCTGCATTTGGCCAACAAACGTGTATGAGGAAAAAAATGACAAACCAAACTTTGCCACAATGTCACAGGGACCTAAAAAAAAAAAAAAAATCCACAACCAAAAAAACCCAGATGTTCACAATTGTTTGCATTAGTATTTCAGGTACACAGGACCTAGCGACCACTATACTCTGAATGGACATCTCTGCCTATGGATGGCCTTCTGTACTGCCTGCTCTGTTTCTCAGAGCTGTTGGCAGCAGATCTCATCATATTTTGGTTTCCTGGACTACAAGGACCAAAAAAGTTCAGTTGGTAACACATTATTCTCCAAAACAGAAAAACCAATACTCACTAAATGACCCATGAACCTCATCCTGACCTCAATATTGCTGTTACCTACAAGGATGGAATCTGGTCCTATATACCCTAATTCATCCATAGGGTGGGTCAGACCACCTTCGTAACAGCCACTAACTTTGTGCTCACCACTAGCTTTTCCACACACGCACATACAGAGAGCTATTTAGTAATGAGTATTTATGCAGCCTTCCATATTAACTTTTATAAGCCAAATTCTGCTGCAAGCAACTTTGACATAAGCCCAGAGTAACTACTGCAATCAAGGAACTGTTTTCACATCAACCTAGCTAAGGGGGGAACGTGATGCTAAGTAAATAATATTTGCCCCCAGAAAAAAAAATTTAAAAAAAAAAGAAAAAAAACACCAAAAAACGCAACCCCCTCGGCAGCCTGGAGCCATGCCTCTCCGAGCAGGGCGGGCAATCCGCCTGGGCCGGCTGCCCCGCTCCCTGAGGGACACACAGGGCCTGCGAGGGGAGCGCTGGCGACACCACTCTGCCCACCCCACACCCCCCCATGTTTTCCTCCGGGGTAGGGGGGCGTCTGTTTCAAACGGCAGCCCGGGAAGCCCCGGCGCCCCCGGTGCCGCTCCTCTGCTTCACCAAGCCCGGCCTACCTACACCGGCGCCTTCGAGCTGGGCCTGGAGGAGGCGCTGCCCGCCCCGGGCACCGCCCGCGGCCACCCCGCTACCGGCGGCCGCGGCCGGCCTGGGCCCCGCTTCGCCTCGGAAGCCTTTTGTTGGTTTTGGTTTGGTTTGGGTTTTTTCTTTTTTTTTTTTTTTTCCCCCTCCTCTCCCCCCTTTTTTTTATTTTTTTTGGTTTTTGTTTTTTTTACCTTGAGACAAACGCTCCCCCCCCCCCGCCCCCGCTTGAAAGCCGCCCAAAAAACAGGACCACACACAGGCACCCGCCCTGCCGTGCTCCTCGCTTCCCTCCCCCTCCCCCTCCCCCCGCCGCGGGCGCACGCACTCCCAAAATGGCGGAGGGGAGCCTCCCGGCAGCGCGGCCACCTCCCACCGCCGACGGGAACGCAGAGACCCGCCGCCCGCAGCCCTCCCGCACGGACAGACGTGCCAGTGGCGCGGACGCGGGGTGGCTGGGGCGGTCTCGGCCGGCGCCCCCCGTGGAGTGCACGGGCCTGCCGCCGCGGCCCCCCACGAGCAGGGAAGTGGTACGCGCCGCCCGGGGCCGCGCGCGCCCCGGCCCAGCGCCCGCCGCCCCCCTCGAGAGCCGGCCGCCCAACCGCGCCGCGGGGTGCCCCGCCGGCGGTGGGCCCTCCCCGGCGTGCGGGGTGGCCCCCCCGCCGCCCAGGCGTACGCGCCCAGGCACTGCGGCCTCCGCCGCTCCAACACTCTACCCGACCGGCCAGGCGGGGAGAGGGCGGCGGCAGCAAGGCGGGGGGGGACGGGACGGACGGACCGACCGACCCCGGACTTACCTTCCACCCACAGCTCTTCCACGTTGGTTTCCAGATTAGCTGCCCTTAATCCTACAGCGAAAGCCCCAAATATCAGGAGGCCGACAACCAAAAACTTCCCGCAGTTTTTCTGAATGTAACAGCCCAGTTTAAATAGCAGTCTCTGAAACTTTGCTCGCAGCCACAGCGGCGCTTTTCGTCCCGTCGCCTTCCCCTGCAAGGCAAGAAGAGGTCAGTAGTTGAGGGGCCGCAGCAGGCCGCCCGACGCGCCCGGCCTGGGGCATGGCGGGGAGCGCCCCCCGCCCTCCCACGGGGGGCGGCTCGCGCCCCTGGGGCCAGGCTCTCACGCAGCGTCCCTGGGGACCGAGGAGCGAGCACGACCGACAGCTCAAGCGGGCGTCCTGCCAGCTGGGCCCTGGCCCCACCGCCCGGCCAGGCGGCCACCTCCGGCTGGGCGCCTGCACAGGCCAAGATGTACCTGCTGGTCGCCGTCCTCGCCCCAGACCAACACACGGGTTGGGTGTGACGCCACGGCATCAGACCCCTGCGCCCTCGCCTGTGCTGCCCGCCACGCTCCTGTCGTGCCCAAGACACCGCCAGCAGCCCAGGCTGCAAAGCATTTCGTGCTGGCAAGACCCGCGGCTCCAGGACAGGAGTAACCACATCCGATGAACCTCAACAGCCACAAGAAAGCCCCTTTTCCTGTTCTCCTTAGACCCCTGAAGGGCTGGGGGGGGGAGGGTGGGTGACAGAAAGCTAGTCGGTAGGAGTTTGCTGCCGTTTCCCCAGCTCCCTGCTCCGAGCAGAGGTTTGGTGCTGAGGCAGCACCCACGTGGTGAGCAGCGCCGTAAGATCAGAAGTAATTCATTTCCATAGAGTTTGGAGACGCTGTGTGATCTGAATTAGGAAGCAGAGCAGCCATCTGTAAGTTACGACAATATTTGTGAACGGAAGAGGGCAGCCACATGGATTTTTTTTTTCTCCTCCTTTCCCCTTCTTACAAAGCCTAGAAATCCGCTCCCTGAAGTGAAACCATCCTTGCAGCAAGGCAGCTTTTCGAGTTTGTTTACTTTGAACATTTTTTGGCCGCCTGAGATTGGAGGCCGGGGCCGTCCCTCCGCCCCGCCCGGGCCGGGCTTGCGGAGCGCTCCGGCTCCTCCAGCCCTCCGCGGGGACCGGCGCGACCCGCGCCGCAGAGCTAAGGTAGCGATTTGTTTACGGCCCTCGCCTCTCCTCCGATCGACGGGGGAAGAAAACGCCGGGGTGCAGGCGTTCTCTGCTGCGGGACGCCCCCCTCTCTGAAGGCAGTCGCCGTACCGGCGCTCGGCGGAGAACTTCACAAAAGCACAACTTCTGCCAAAAAAACGGCCGCCCGCTTTCCCCCCGGCCCGGTCGGGAGCGGGTGTTGCCGGGGTCGCAAGGCGCTACGAAGGGATGGAGAGGCGGAAGGGAAGCGGAGGGGGAGCGGGCCGGGGGCTAGCCGGGAGCGAGCCGAGGCCGTCTCAGGAAATTTAAGCGGAGGACTGCTCCGCAGCACGAGCACGCACAGGGCACGCACGGGCGAGAAGGGAGGGAAGGAGGGCACTCTCTCCCGCACTGAAGAGTCACAGACGTCCCTCTCTTTTTTCCCAGCATTTTATTGGTGGCCGTTTCATTTCCATCTCCTCCTTCCACCCCCACGAGAAAACACACCACCCCTCTCCTCCCCCGCCGAAAAACAGCGCTAGCACTAGCGTGTTTCTCTGGAAAAAAAAGAGAGATTGAAAGCACCTTTGAAATCTGCTCCAAGGCGAAAGCCGCATCGCAGTAGCTTGGCCGCTGCAGATACTCCCGGTCGGGGGCCGCGGCACGCCGATTCCCTCCGGTCCTTCGTCGCCTCCCGCCGCCGCTCCTCGCCGCCCGGCCGGGGTGGCCGCCGCCGCCCGCACTGCTGCTGGTCTCCGGCTCCGACGCGTTACCGGCCGAGGCCATGTTGCCGCCACCGGCGGGACAGGGGAGCTGGCGCTGCCGCCGCCGCGGCGGGGCCCGGGGGCCCGGGGGCGCGGCGGGGCCGCGGGGGGCTGGCGGCGCTGCGGGCCGCGGGCTGCTGCTGCTGCGGGGGCTGCTGCCGCCGCCGCCGCCGATGCTGCTGGGGCTGCTGCGGCACGGCCGCCTCACGCGGGGCGCGGGGCGGCGGCTGCCGCCGCGGCCGCTCCGGCCGAGTCGGTCCCCGCGCCTCCCATTGCCACATCGCGCGCGGACCCCGAGCTGCAGGCGGCCGCTCCCCGCGCCCGGCGAGGGCGGGCGGGCGGGCGCGACCCCCGGCCCCCCCCCCGGCTGCCGCCGCCCTTTCCTCCGCTCCCGCTGAAATCGCCTCCTCCGGCCGCCGCTGCCTCAGGGAAGCCGCTGTCCGCGGCGGGGCTCAGCGACGGCGGCGGGACGGCTGCGCGGCCGGCCGCGGCGGCTCCTGCTGCTGCTGCGCTGCCTCGCCGCACTGCACCATCCTGCCTCAGCGCCGGGGTGCTTCCCGCGGGCCGCGGGGCCGGCGGGGCTCCGCGGTCGGCCCCGCCGCGGCGGCGGGCGGCCGGCTGCCTGACGCTCTACCCCGGCGTGTGCGCGGCAGCACCGAGCTGCAGCTCCTCGGCTCAAGAGATGAGATGAAGAAGAAAAAAAGGACTCTCTCCATTTGGATAAAGGGGGGGGGGGGGGGGGGGGGAGTATGAGAGGAGAGCGAGCGAGAGGGAGAGGGAGAAGGAGGAAAAAAAAAGAGCTGAGAGCCCGCCCCCGGGGCTGTCAGATGGCTTGGGTTTCTGCGAGGCGATTGGCTCGGGGAGGGCAGAAATTACTCAGCAAACATGACTATTATTAGCTGCTTAGCAACAGCTCACCAAAGTAGAGAGACCACCCAGGCCGGCAACCCTTGTGTGTGCATCTCCAGCTTCAGGGGGAGCCTTAAAGTGATCCAGCCTTCTTTGCATGCAATACTTCCATTAAGGAATGCCTCCCCCCCGCCCCCCCCTCCCCCCCTTCTTCTTCGTTTTCTTTTCAAGAAAGTTTTTCCCTTCCCCCCGCCCCCCCCCCCCGCCCCGGGACGCTTGCAGACGCATACACGCGCGGAACTTTCTCGCGATCGACGTTCAGAATTATGTTTTTCCCTTTTAAAAAAGAGAGGGAAGCGGGGGAAAGCAGCATTAAACGGTTTCTAAAGCCCTTAAAAGAAAATCCTTTTAGAGGCACCTTGGCCTCAAGCTGCAACAAATACTGGGAGGTCCGAGCTGAATTCCCAGGCTTGCAGAAATAATGACAGGGTGGTGGATACTGCGGTAGAAAGTGCCAGATTTTTCTCCCTCTCTCTTTCTTTTTAACTAAAGAGGAGACTTATTTCCTTGCAAGAAAACCACTCCGTCCAGTTAGAAAAACACAATGAAAACTCAACACTTGAGGGATTTAAAGCCACGCAGTAGCTAGCCTGTTTCAACTTAGGGCTCATTCTTTAACTGAAACCTGAGGAAAGCCAATTTTAATATGTTTTTAGTGTAAAAGTCCATGAAACTCAGCCTGCCTGGCCGCGCTAAACACTTCTTGAACTATACGCGATTGTTTACTTTTTTGGCACCGCTTCTCCCCGTCTCTGTTCATTGAGAATCAGCCATTAATTGCGGCCGTTACAGCTGCGCGCATTACCCCCGGCCCCGGGACTTCGCGCCCCGGCCCCAGCGCGGCTCCCCGCGGAGGTTCTGCGCCCCGGCGGAGCTCCGTGCGCACAGGCGCGGCGGTCAGCGGGGAGCCTACCGCGCCCGGCCCGGGGAGGCGGCGGGGGGGACTGCCCTCCAGCAGGGCGGCTGAGAGGCGCGGCGGCTGTGCGTTCATTGCGGGGGGGCGAGGCAGAGAAAGAAGAACGTGTGGGCACCCGAGGGGAGGAGGGCGCCGGCGGTGCCCCGGGGCTCAGGGGCTCTGCCCGCCACCGGCCGCCCCGTGGGGGGCTGAAGGGACGGGGCCGCGCTGCCAGGCACAGCCCCGGCGCCGCCAGCGGGGGCGGGCAGCGCCCCGGGGGCCAGGGACGCCGGCGGGAGCGGGCTGCGCACCGCACAGTACCGCCCGTGCGGAGGCTCTCTTCACCGGCTTCCCAGGGTCACAGCCGACGGTGCGAGGGTCCCTTTTGCTTTCTTCTACGTCCCACCTCTGGTTTTCCCACACTGGGAAACCTGCCTCCGTGAAGACCCGGCCGTGTGCTCCGCACGGGACTGTCCCCAGGAAAGCTGCCGGGAGCAGTGACCTGTCGCGCATGCACGCGTCGGTGCATGCGTAAGGGCGAAGAAAATTCTAAAGAAGTTGGGGCTAAAGGCTGTTTTCTGTTGGAGGGGTGCAGTTGGCCAGCTCCAATTAAAGTTTCCGCTTGGGAAAGTGATGTCTATCTCACTCGGAACTGTGCCACTGCCTCCTGCTCAACTTGAACGGGTCTGATGGGGTGGCAGGGCTGGGGGATGGAGAAAGAAGGGATGGGGTGGAGAGGCGTTTTGGTTCGGCCTCCCAGCAGGCTCCAAAACCGAAGAAGAGTGTCCCGTCAAACACCTCAAGCCCCCAGAGCTGCCCTGCCTGCCTCCTGCCAGCCTCCTGCCTGCTAGGCTTCACACAATAGCCCAGCACCCGTCCTTGCTCCTGGATCCAAAACTCAGCCTGAAGACTCAAATTCAACAAGCACTATCTTAATCTCCCCTCTCTCCCTGTGGTCTGGAGGGAATTTTTTTTTTTTAAAGCATACACAAGAGATGAATTACTGCAGGGATCTAATTGGCCTTGTTTCTGTATTTTTTTTTTTTTCCCTTAAGGAAGAAGTGTCAGTGTAAAAGTCTCCACTTGGGTGGTCAGAGCGGTGGCTGCCCCCAGTTTGCCTCATAGCCGATGCCTGCGTGCTACATTCCTGGCGATAATGTTGTTCCTAATCAGTCTCCCCTTATTTACATTTGTAAGCACTGCTGGCTGTGATATGCATGCCCTGTGTGTGCAACTGCTCCTCTACATCAAGGGCTTTTTCTGTCTTCAACTCACGGGAGTCCCACAGATTTCTTATCTCACACTTGCTCTGTGGTGAAGGCCTGAGGTGTCACCTTGCACAGAGTGGCTACAGCCTGTAGCCTTTTATACTTGGTCCTCCTGATACCTGGACCGCCAGGGCTGTCATACAAGAATCTCAAGTTTTTGCTCTGGTCACAACAGCCTAATTTTGTAATGCTCTGCCTCTTACTTAGGTCACCTTTGTGCTTGTAACCCCTAATGATGCAGAGCTTCACACTTCTTCCAGCCAGGTGAGCGATCAACCCAACAGAGGTTAACAATGGGTAATGGGTATTTACACTAATTTTACTCTAACACATTTTTCCAGGTTGCGCATCGCCTGTGGGGCACACCACCAAGAGCATTGCGCTGCTGGAGCATCTGGTTACCTCAATAAAGAAACGACGCAGAAATGAAACTCCAGTGCTTTGGCTTCCTTTTGTAGGGGCAACAAAAGAACTGACCCTGGCAGAAGAGCAACTTGGGGGAAAATAACCTGATTTTGTCTATTTCCTCAGATTTTTGTCTCTCACGCACGTTTTCATTGCTCGAGGGCACAGCTCCGCCTCGGCCCCGAGCTCCACACGCACGCCTGACACTAGTGGCCTCCGACATCAGCACAGCCACAGGGCAGCACCTTCACCGGGTCTTGCCGTGCAGCCCGAGGCCCCCCGCTGCCGCTCGGTGCCCCACCGGGCCGCGGGCGGGCGGGGGCTGCAGGCCGGCGGCGGCGCGCCGCGGGGAACCGCTCTGCGGGGAGCCGCTCTGCGGGGCAGCGCCGCTGCGCAGCGCCCGCGCCTGGGGAAGGAGGCGGTGGCACGGAGCGAGCCCTCTCCCCCTCCTCAGCCCTGGAAGAAAGGGAACTGCTCGAGCCAGCTTGTCAAAATAATGCGGCTAATTACCCCTGATCTCCTTTAATGGAAAGCCGCTCTGCAAGCCACAAAGGAGCAAATGAGGGATCTACAGCACCAACCCAGGAGCGCTGGCATTTTCTTCCGCGGAGGGCTGCGGGGAAATGTGCCTCCAGAGGAGCCTCCGGGGGTTCTGTGCTCCTCCCGCGCTGCAGCAGGCTCCCGGGGGAAGCGCAGAGCCCCAGAGCGCCCGGGGAGCTGCGGAGGACAGCGGCGGGAGCTGCAGCCCCTCTCCCTCCAAAAGCCGGAGGGCATCCCAGCCCTAGCAGACCGTGTCATATTCCACGAGGGCCTTTAGCTCTACAAGGCCAAGCCGTCGTCAAAACAGATTCTTTTCCTGGCAAAATGCCCTGCCACTTGCAGGACGTTAATATGCATAGAGAGGGGAAAGTTACACTGCACAATTTTTAGCCAGTCTGGACAGCACCGGGTCTGTGTAAAGATACAGCTCAAGTCTTGCGTTTGGAAGGAGGCAGGGCATTCATTTTTGTGATCTCTGCCATCGGGTCTTGCAGAAAAAAAAGCTGAGCGACACGATCTCTTTGACCCTCTGCTGGAGCAACAAATTTATTAGAGATATAGGCGTGAGAAATGAAAAGGAAGTAAAACAATTCAGGCTCATTGTATGTCTTTCTTTCATACTGCTAATCCGGTTTACACATCACGCCTACATGTCTCAATAGGGCTTTATACACTGTGGCAAAGGCAGAACAAAATAAAAGGTGTGTGTGTATGTGAGTGTGTGCGTGTGTATGCATGTGTGTGTGAAATAAGGATAAAAACAGAGAACCCCAAGACATATTAATTCAGAGTGGGCTGCCTGTTTTATATCTACTGGCTCTTGAAAGCAAATAGATTTTAAAGGATTCCTCCTCCTTCCCCCTCCCTCCTCTGCCCTAACATTTCTAAACAATACTACCTCCCGTCCAGATACAGGACACACAGTGACCCTAATAGCCCTAAACCAGAAATTAGATACACCTATCAGACTGGTGCCGAAACGATGTGAGACCTTCTAACCAAAACTGTGAAATGCTATCTGGTTAGGAGCTAGCAGATGCCCACCTTGGCTCCAATGTTTCTTTTAAAACCACCCCGGTGACACGATGACACCAGATGTCTCCCCCATTCCCCTCCCCTCTTTTGCCTCCCCCCCTCCTCTCCTCCCCTGATCTACCTCCCACACCGGTGATAAGGCGGTGGCCAGGGGGAGATGTGTCACCGAACATCCTCTGGCCTCCTGTCCCTGGGAGCAGTGGGACAACATGTGCAAGACCGGTGACAGCAGCGCTGTAGTGGTCCCGACTATGCCAGGTACCAACCACATGCAGAGCCCGATCCTGGAGCCGGACTGAGGCCGCTATTCAACCTAACCTTAGGCACACCACGCGTGTGTGCTGCCAAAGCTGGAGAGCAACTGTCCCTCCTGTTCCCCACAGCTGCATGTTTTCACTGGCTGCGGGCGTTCAACCTAAGTTAAAAACTGAAGGAAAGGGCTCCTCAGTGTGCCTCGTCTAAGAAGCCTTATTCAGCTTTCCCAAGGAGAAAGAAGATGCAAACCCGCCTCTTCCCTGCGGGCCCTGTCCCGCGGAGCCCGCCCGGAGAGGGGTTTCTGCTCCCGCACAGCAGGTTGCTTGGGCCGCAGCGCACACAGGTGCCGGGATGCTGAGATCGGCGGCCCGTCCGCAGTCCTCCGCGGGGCCACACGGCCACCGCAGGGGCGACTTCCATCGGCGGCGAGGCGAGTCCCCCCCCGCGCCTCCCTACCGGGGGTTCCGAGCCACAGCACCGCCAAGGCGCGGTAGCCGGCCGGGAGAGAGGCACAGCCGTGCCCGGCCCCAGAGGCGCCCCGCCGCCCCCTGCCCCCGCCGCCGGGACCCGCACCGAGCCCCCACCCCACCCTGCCCAGCCGTGCCCCGCGATGGCGTCCCCGCTCGGGCCGGACCCGGCGGGTGGGAGGCCCGGCCCCCGGCCCCCGGTGTGGCGGAGGACCCGGTCCCCCGGCGTAGCCCCGGCCCCCGAAGGCTGGAGGGACGCTCCCCCCGCCCCCTCCACCCTCCCCGGGCCCCAGCCGCCATCGGCCCCGGCGAGGGCCCGCGCAGCTCCTCCAGTACCGCCCCGGCCCCCGGCCCCCGCCCCCCGCCCCGCGCCCGGGCCGTGTCCGCTGGGTTCCCCGGCCCCGCTGCGCCCCCCGGTCCCTCTGCCTCCCCGCCGTGGCCCGCCGGGGCTGCACCTACCATCGCTGCCCTTGCCGGAGCCGCTGGTGGGGAGCCGTGCCGGAGGGCTGGGTGCGCCCTCGTTCACTGGCACTGACGGCTTCAATGGGACATCGGGGTTTTCTTCCTCTGTGCTCCTTTTTCCCCAGTTTCTCTCTTTCTTTCCTCCTTTTTTTTCTTTTCTTTCTTTCTTTTCTTCTTTCTTTCTTTTTCTTTTTTCTTCTTTTTTTCTTTCTTTCCTTCCTTTCTTCCTTTCCTTTCCTTCCTTCCTTCCTTCCTTCCTCCCCTCCTTCCTTCCTTCCCTCCTTCCTTCCCCTCCCTCTCTTCTCCTTCTCCTCCTCCTTTTTTTTTTTACCCCAAAGGAACTGAAAGTGTAAAAAAATAACCCTCCTAGGTTGCAGGCATTCTGCAGAGTGCTGGGAAGCCTCACAATTACATGCCTGTTTCTATTAAGCAGCTCCATCGTCCTCCATGTGGGTGGTCTGGTTCTCAATAGGCAGGACCTGTCAGGATCACGTGACGAACCCGCAAACGTTACCCCTTTACAATAAACTTCAGGAAAAAAAGCAAAGGACGGGAGAGCCCCGTGCCGCCGGCCCGCACCGCTGCCCCACTGCGTCGTGCCCCGCACCGCTGCTCCCCCCCCGCAGCGCAGCGGACAGGTCTCCTCCAGCCTCTGCCTTCGCTCCCTGCTCCCACCCTGGGCTTCAAGAGCAGGGAGAGTGTGAAAGCTGCCAAGCGGTGGAACTCACTTTCCTTGTCGAAAGGAATACACAGTTGGATGCGTAGGGAGAGGAGAGAGAAGCAGAGTTTTGTTTTGGCTGCTGAGGGCCCTGGGCTGCACCTGATTTAGTATATTTGGTTCTAAAAGGTTTATGCCTGTTGTGCTCATTTTTGCTAGAGGTCACTAGAAAGTCAGCTTTCAGGTGGTGAAGCAGCGCAATGCAAGTAAGTTAGCTGCAGTGAATAACACCTAAACATTACTGGGGAAGAGCACAGCGATTTTCTTTTTTAAAAACAACACTTTCTTGAATAGTTACAAACAGGATGTAGACACTGCAGAAATTTACTACTACCTTTTTAGGATCTTGTGGTGTCTTAAGTATCGTTACAGGATCTGAGAGAAGCAATATCAAGTGTTGCTTCTGGAATAAGGCACATTGCAAGGAATAAATGGTGTGTTTTGGAAGACATCACTAGTTGTTTGTAGAAGATACTTTTTCTCTAGTCAGTCATATTTAGTTTTCTATCAGGTTTAGTATATCAACAATGTATTTTTAGAATAAAATATATTCCATGTTGCCGTAGTCTTGTGTCCAAGTTACCCAGATATTTCTGTTTGCAATACATTTAGGAAACAGGCTTCATGACTGGGCTCTGTGATTTCACACAACTTTTTTTGATATTCTTTAGCAGTGTTTTATCTATATTGCTTCTGTTAGAGAATTCAGCTAATAGAAAATAATGTGTATCTTATGGTAATACGTTCATTATCAAGACTAAAAAAATCATATAAGAAAAACTGTTAGGAAACATTTCACAATCAGTTTTTATTAAAGAGCCTAACTCCATACATATTCTTATCTGCATAAAGCCAGGCTAGGCATCAAAATAATGAGCAAGAATGGCATTTTGCCTACAAAACTGTTATTATTTGTACATGACAGAGGGGCTTGTGTCAATGATAAAGAGTTGGAAGAGCATGGGAAAAGACTTTTTACAGGATTTTTGAAGAGTGCATGAAAAACATACATAACTTTTTATGGCCTCAATGATCAATCACAGAGTCAGGTTACATAAGCAAAAGTCAGACAGCAGGGGTAGAGAGTGCATAGATGTCATGGTTGTAAGCCTGCCGTCTGTCCTCCCACCCAGCACATTCATTCTTAAATATTCCAGAGAAACTCATCATAACTCTTGATAATAAGTTCCAGTGGTTTCTGACTCTACATATTGGACAGGATAGCACCCACAGTGCCTAGCCTAACCATGCCATGGGGCCACAGGGCTGTTGTTTAAGCTGGTAAGAGGCAGAATACCAAACCAGTCACATAAAGAATCAGCAACTATCCTGCTAGGGAAGAAAAGTGGCGCAAAGCAATGCAATATGCTAATGTGCAGTTTTAGAAAGGAGTGTGCAGTACAGACAAAGAATTAGAAACAATAAAAGCATGAGAATGTTAGTGCAAGTCAGGGGTATTAGAGAAAATAACCTGAGGAATATGACTCTTCACCTGTTCAACAGCAAAAGCACATCAGTGGTAAATACCAAAAGCATATCAGTGGTAAATACCATAGCTTTCATTGTGTCTTTCCTTTGCCAGTCTAATTCCTCCACTTACTACCCATCAAACCTGAGCATGTGTTCCAAAAAAATACCATAATCGGACATGAACTGTCCAGACATGTGACACAGATGAAATAAATAAAAAAAAAAATAGGCTTGTATAGGGGTGACCCAGAATGTTTCAGCAGGGTAAGGCAGGAGTAACAGTGCCAATTTCTTCAGTTTCTTAATTTTCTAATGCAGGTATTTAAACAAAGATGTTGCATATAGCTGGGAAATTAAACCAGGGAAGAATTACTTCATAACAATCCTGTTTTCTATACTATACCCCTAAGCACCTCCTAATAGACTCTGTTGGAGGCAGCATTGCTGGTCAGGCTTGGGCTTTGCATGGCACACTTTTTATTTATGGTCTTATATAGCAAATAGTTTGGCATTTAGTCTGTAATTTCACTAATTTATTATTTTCTAGTAGTAGCTATTACTAAATGGTAAGTAACCATTTATATCTGTATGTGTATACCTAATGGAACTTGTGGGCAAAAAAATAGATCAGTTGCTATGCAACCTATACTATCGGCAGAAGTAATGATTATCATCCATTGACAGTAACCTTTGAAAATGACAGGGAGCACAAAATCCATAGCCTGACAAACATGAACCACCATGCTGTCCTGAATTGCTAGAAATGACTATGTGCACTCCCATTTGCAGATTTGATTGTCAGGAAGTGGTTACTCAAGCATGAAGGCTCAGAGGCTTCAGGTGGGTTGTCCCTAGTAGCATCTCTCACACAGGTTCCTAGCACAGAGAGGTAACCACTACGGTGGCCAGTGCTGCCACAGTTACTATTTTAGTATTTTTTAATTTGTGTTAATTACAAATATTAATCTGGAAGTTCATTCTGGTTCTGCTTGGATGTCAGTACTTCGGAAGGGAAGGGAAGGGAAGGGAAGGGAAGGGAAGGGAAGGGAAGGGAAGGGAAGGGAAGGGAAGGGAAGGGAAGGGAAGGGAAGGGAAGGGAAGGGAAGGGAAGGGAAGGGAAGGGAAGGGAAGGGAAGGTGAGAAAACTAAGCCAAAGCTGACTTTTCTACTGAAAGCCAGACATTCTCTCTCTATGCAGAACCATGCTGCAGGATGATATCCTATTTCATTCACCTTTGCACCTATACTAATAAAGACTGTATTTCAATCCAATTCTGTACTTTTCTTCTGAGTACACTGTTGAAGGTCTTCAGCTCAAGCTATCTTGGTTGTAACTACAGGTGGTGCTGCCATGAAAACCATTCTGAACATGTGACAAGGCCACAATGTCAATGACACCTCTGTTAGAGACACAGTAAAGGCAGAGAGCTGGCTAAGACTGAGAGAGCTGTCTCCAAGTCTTGCTATAGTCAGGGCAGCCTCATGCCTGGATGACTGAATCTGGTACCAGGTACCTGTGGGTCTGATGCTGAGGTGAAGCATGTTTCCAAGAATTTTAATTTTTTAAATGAAAAGTGTCCCTTATTACTTCAGTACTGACCCTCACTATCCATAAAAGGAATACGGAGTTCTCATCACCCAGCATTTTAAAAGTCCCAGGTTTTTGAGCTCTGAGCATGTTCATCTCTGGAGTAAAAAAGGAGAAAGGAGAGAAGGAAAAGGAAGGTACTGATTGCTTTGCTTTCAGTTGTTACAGGGAGAAAGCACAGCTGTCGACTTAAGTCTCTTAGTCCTTTGCTACTTGTATCATGAGTATCTTGCAGACAATTGGTGATATAAGAAACCCTAGGAAAATTGTTCAGGTGGAAAAAAGATCTCCAAAACCACAACCAGAAGTCTTAGGGCCAGCTAGGTTGTTTGCTCCGTTCTTCTGAAAACAGGATTGGTTCATATGACATTCCTGGAAGATGGTTGCCCAGTTTGGCTTTCAAAATCTCATTCCACAATCTTTCTGCCCAAACAGCAGGGAGACCGTTTGTGGTTCTGACTGTTGGGAAGATTTTTTTCCCAATGTCTAACTTAAATTTCCTTTTCTACAGTTCAGACATAGAACTTTTTGTCCTTTTAACAGTGAACATAAAGTTTATTTCCTTTCTCATTACCTAAAAAATGAAAATTTGATTATCCATGTCTTTCCTCAGTAGAATTGTAGACAATTTGTTAAACCTTTCTCCAGTGGCATATTTTCTAAACCTCTAAAGAGTGTTATCATTCTCCCCGTGATGCTCCACAGCTGGTCCAAATGGTATGGAATCAAGGCTCACACAGTAGCTCTCCCTACAGACCCCAGTGTGGAGTTTGCATTATTTGCAAATGTGGCATTTTTTCGCTTGTGCTGAGGATAGGATCCACCACAACCCCCAGATCCTTCTCCTCATCTGTCCCTGAAGTCTTCACTTTAAGCATGTGTGTCACTGAAAAACAGATCTGTTCTACATTTTTGTATCATTTTAGCTGTTATAAAATCTTATTATTTTGTTATCCACTTTACTTTTTTGTCTTATTGCAATACAGTAAACTTGCCAGTAAAAGCCTGGCCATCATCAATGAAAACATGAAACGTATTACCTTACCTCTATTGGGCCTTGTTAGAAAAAATGTGCTTGATAAAGTTGCAAGTAAAGCCAAAATTCACTGACTTAATTGAAAGATATTGTTAAAAAACATATTAAGATATTGATTAAAAGTAGTCAAAAAATTAATAAGGGTGGGACGTCAGCTGCTGGGAACTAGCCTATCTTCCATAAGCCTTCGACAGTATATGATTTACATGGCAAATTCACTGATTAGCTAAGACTGATGGTTTAGTTTCAGAACGTCACATCAAGGACACAAGACCCAGTGTCATATCAGAATTCCTACCACACTAACAGAAAAGTAGAACTGAAGGAAACTGCAGAAAATAAGTAAATGTTGTCCAGGCTGCACTCTCAGGCCATGCCCAGCTTGGTATTAGCACAATAAACTTGAGAAACCTGTTAGGCCATCCCTGGCCTAATGGCCATTCCCAGTGCAAGGGTTTTCTCAGGTTTATTGAGGTAATTAACCTAGTGCATAATGTTTCTGGTTCACGCAGGAAATACTGTGAACTCTCAGAAAGAATGCAAGTGACAGAAGGCAAGAGAGGCAGATCTTATGTATGGTCTCTTCTCCATCAGCCTCAAAGCTAGAGCTGTGAAGTTTCATGTGTGTGTGCCAGTGTATGTGGCCTTTTGCTAATCCTACACATCTGCCTAAAGGTGGTGCAAACCATCTCTAATGGACCAAAGATTTAATGAGAATCAGAAAAACAATAGAAGCAACACCATGTATTTGAATGGTTGTTAGGAATTTATCGGGATCTAAGAAGTGGAGTCACACCTTGTACCTATTGAAACCACGATGATAAATGAGGACTTGGATGTATGGTTAGGAGGACGAGTCAAAGAGGGTCCACTCTTTGACATGATGTTTCTACTGCAGCGTTTCCCAGATCCATACCTCTCTATGGGAGAGAGAGGGACCCCCCTTCCAAGAAGGACTTGGAATTTGGTGAACAATCCCCTGGGAACACGAGCAGTAGTGGCCTTGGTAAGTCATGGGACTCTGCTAGGGTTTTGCTGACAAGTCATTCTTACCTGTCTGCCACGTGAAGAATTGTTACAGAAGGGCTAAACAATCTGCTTTTCTCCCTATAGTGCTTTCTAGGACACTGGTAGCCTTCATGAGCGAGGGGAATTCCTATGCCACCCTTTGCTACTAACTGTACTTTGCTCTGCTTTCAAAATAGAGTGATGGTGGTGTTGGGATGTTGGCCTTACATGTGCTAAAGATACACCCAAGGGCAGTTTTTGCAAGTCGTGGTGATTTTTTAAAATTGCAGCAAATGGAATGGTTGGGAGTGTAGGCAAACTCGTGGGTACACGAGTCTTTCTTCAGCTCTGAAAGAGAAGCAGCAAACTTCAAAGTTATGAGTAAGCCAGGATCAGTGCCTGTGAATTTAATTATGCTGAGTTTAATTACGAAGGAGAGGAAAGGTATTTGGGCCCCTGGAGTAGAGAGGTGTTATCTCCTAAGATAGCTGAGAGATGGGTTGATTTATTACCTAGAGAACACACATAGGTTTTTGGAGGCATTGGAGGAGAAAGTGGAAGAGGGGAAGTATGCCCTAAAACTGGTAATGAATCCAGGATTTCTAGTGTCTGTTGTGGTTATGACTTCCAGTTGCCAGGTGCACCTTTTGAGGAGAGCTTTTAATAACTAAAGGGTTTGTGCACCCAAAAGATATCTTTTTCCCTTCAGCTGTACAAGCTGGACTAATGAAACATACTATCTCTACCTACACATCTCATTTTAACAAGCTGGCAGCTTAGGTACGGGAAAGTCCAGTGTGTCTGAATGCCAAACTGTTCAAAGGAAAGCCTAACTTTTGCTCCTTTTCAGGTTTTTAGTTGCTCATCCATAGATGGAAGGACAGAAATCTGCTTTCTCCTTTGCTGGTGTGTTTAGGCTCTGAAGCACAAGAACTGAAAAACTGCTTTTGGCATTTTGTCTCAGCTAAGTTGTAGAGTTTTTCTCCCCAGATAAATGCCAGCTATTTGCCTCAACAGCGTTACAAAGTTGGGGTTTGCATGGTTTCTTTGCCCCTTCATTTTGTGAAGTACTTTCATGTTCCAGTGGGGTAAGAGCAGCCAGTCTTCTCTACAATATTTAATGAGTCTGTGTAAAAATACTGCATTATAAATTGTAACCGAAGACACTCTTGTGGTAGAGTATTTCCTCTTAAGTAACAATGGAAAAATTTTGACTTTTATTTTGTGAAGTAGGGAAGGAATGCACAGAGTGACTTTCTCCCTCTTCCCCCAAGAATCATGCATCACGATACACTTTCTACATTTATTTTGGCAGTTTTATTTTCCCTATTAATGATATTATTTAATGTAATAGTAAATGGGTAAATGAAGTCTTAGCACTCACTATGCTATTACACTAATACAAAAGTACATTGTAGTGCTCTGCTACTAAATCTTTGCTCAATATGAAACTTAAGAAAGCATCTGTATTAGTGAAGTTCGATGACACATGCTATTGAGCATTCTGTACTCATCTGTAACAAATTGGACAAACAGACTAGGATTGACTACTCAAAGACACACAGAGAAATATTTATAAATCTGTTTTTAATGTTTATCATGTTTCTGTATCTCATCTTTATTGCTGCTACTGCTGTTGAACTTTGTTTTGAAAAAAGCGATTTTCTTCTCTGGACAGGTGCCTGGAGCTTCTGCCATTTTGCAAATGGGTATTGTCAGCTTGCACTGCTAGTTGTGATAGAGGTTGTTCCACTTCGTCACCGACCTATGACTTCTAATTTCTTCTTACACACAGTGTTCTTGATTTTGGGAAGCACTTAATTTCCTCCACTTAAGAGGAAGCCAGGATCCCCTCTGCAAATAAACAAACAAACAAACAAAACCCCAATAATCTGCTTAAAATCCTGGGACCTCACGTAGCAAAGTTGAGTGTTTATATCCTGGTAGAATTCATGCTTCTAAAATACCAATGGTGGTATCTTTTTGGGCAACGATTTGGTTGCAAGAGGAGACTATATGATATCTAGATGGAAGAGCTTAGAAAAATGCAGCCTGTTAGAACCATGGGCTTATTTCCAGCTGTGTTGACTTCACTGAGAATTAATTGCTATTGAATGAAGTAGTGCTGTTGATTTATTCGACAGAACTCTTCCATCTGGGTGAGTGCTAGTAACATGAGCTAGTTAAAGAGTTCATTGCTCTTTTCAAAACTAGTAAAGCTGCTCATTTTGACCTGTTAATGAATTATGTAAAGGTCACCATTTGGAATTCAAGGACATTCAGAAATGTGGGGTTTTTTCTGTTCTTTAAAAAGAGTATTTTTTGCAAACCAGGTGCCGTGTGCTATCAACAGAAAGTATCTGCCTAGAGCAAAGATTTATGAAACATACCAAATAAAGGAGAGCAATATTTTTAGATCTCCAGTTAGCTGTCATTCTAGCCTTTTATATATAGTTTGAATATCCTATATAAAAGCTGTGTGGGCTGAGTGACACAAGGTTAAATTTTAAGCCACTATACAATGAATTATACTGAACTATACTTTGAGAACTGTCCTTGTCTGCTGACCTACATAACAACTTTACAGCTTCTAACCCATATTTTCTTTAATAAGGCATATTACTTCAAAGGAATGCTTTAGAACATGAATTGCTTTAGATAATTAACGAGAAATGAAAATGTCTTTTGGCATATTGCCACAGAGTACAGCTTTGGTTACAGGAAATAAATTCCATTCTCAAAATTGACATTTTTTATTATTGCTGCCATTGATTTGACAGTACTGTGTCCTAGAGTACTGTCAACCACCAGAGAAATTTTGACAAAATTACAGAAACTGAAGAAATGCTTCTTCTAGTGTGACATGAGGAGGAAGACATACGCTTTGGTTAAGGTTATCAATATCAACACCATGGAGCTTTGCAGGCAGGGATAATCGTGATAGCAGGAACAGGGTAATCAGACCCATCAGGTGTGATGAAGCCTGTACAGTCCTATGGGTGATAAGTGTCTTTTGATTTGAGAGTACAACAGCTTGATATCAAAGTCTGTGCAGCTGCTGTAGCATAAAAACCCAAACGCCCTCCCTGAAAACCCCCACCCCTGACTTTGTCATTAGGAAATACCTCTGGAGAACAAACAAAAGAATGGTGTCTCATTAGCAGTAGATGTCAGGGAACCACATTTTCTTTGGTTTTGTTGACACATTGCTTTCTTAAAAGTAATCACCCTCAGCTATAATAGATTACTCCACCAGGAGGAAAACTAATCCTCCTCTTCAGCTGCCAATCAGGGCCGAAGACTGTTCCAAGAATTCCACAAGATGACACTCTTAGCAAAATAAGAGTAATTTGGGGAAATCCTTTGCCTTGCCTGCCTTGTGAGGGAGTCATGGTTTACAGGGGTTTCGCATTGCTCGGGAACTGTTACTGAGATTTCAGCACCTGCGTCATAACAGCAACTCTGGTTTTTTCTTCTTTCATTAAGGAATACACTGTTGGCCTACAAACCCAGCAAAACTGTGGTGGAAGTTATATATGTATCACTAGGGAGTAATTGTTAAATCTTGCTATGTAATAAATGTCTTTTTGAAACAGGCTTTTCTTATATGAAAAGAAAAGTAGGAAATACACTAACTAAAAATGCATTCAAATCTAGAATTCCCAATAGTTAATTTTTAGCTGCTATAGTAGGTAGAAACCCCCTTGGCTGGTTGAATTCCCCAGATATTTGTTTAAGACCAAAAAGAAGCTGTTCTGAACTTGTATTTTCTGATGTTAGTTGGATATCAAGAAGAAGAAGACAAAAAGCTTATGTATAATACTCTGTATTTTTCTTCCACAGTACCTGAGAAATGTGAATACCATGATACATAGAGCCACTCATATGAAGAAAAATTTAGTGATCATAATACGTCACACAAGCTGTAGAACTGAATTATTTCCATTCCTTCCTCCTTGAAGTATAAGCAGGTTAAAGACAGGATGCCATCATCTTATCTCACACAAAACCTAGGAAATATTGCATTCATAGAAGCAAGTTGCAGAACAGGGTGCTCATTTAGCTTGCAATGAGAACTGAAATTTAAAAATCATTGATTGCAGTAGTTTTGGGTTTGAACTGACAGGCATAGGTGAGAGGCAGGACAGAGGCTTTAGAACAGTTTTGTCACTGAAGCCAATGCCTTCTGAAACGATCTCAAGTAGCCTCCAGGCCACACAAACCTACATGTGATTCCTTTCTGCATTTCTTCTTCTCATGCTTATTCCTCACATGTCTCTTTCAGTTTGCTGCTGAAAACAAACAAACCAGAAAAAAAAAAAAAAAAAGACAAAAGAGCAAAAAGGAGTGGGGGGATGGGTGAAGAGTGACAAAACATCCATGAGTATACCTGAGCCTTCTCAAACCCTCCAAACCAGTTCCCCAGTTTTGTTCTTGAAGTTTTTGCTGAGCTTCAGTTTGAAACCTGAGCTGTTGAAACACTGATTTTCCTTGCACCAAGAAATTTCTCTAAAGGAGAAGAGATTTTGCTGAAAGTGAGTTTCTTCAGTAAAATGTGGACCACCTTTTGTAAAAGATGATATTGGCTACAATTAAGTTTCATAAATTGAAGTTTTCAGAGTATATGAAGAGCCGAGTTATCTTACAGACTCAAATCCAATAAAGCCAGTGACACTGCATGGGATTTAATACTAAGATTTGGTGTGGCATGTAAGTCTTCAGAGGACATCATATAGGTCTGTGTTATGGGGAAGGAATTTAAAATCCTAAGAGGTCTTGTGGTAATCTGATGGGCAAAGGGTAGTTAAGTGAAAAATGTTTAGTTTTCATGTGTTTCAGGAGACTGGTTTGAATGAATATCTCTGTGTTTAGGTACTAAATTGAAGTGTAGGACAGGGACTGTCTTTTAAGGGTATGATAACACTTGAAAGTGAATTCAGATGAAAGGGTCTGAATTTATGGCATTCCAGCTATTTCTGGCTTATTTCATCTGTGCACAATCACACTGGAGAGCAAAGGAACTTTTGCATTGCTTGCTTTTAGTTTACACATTTTCAGGACTAATTAAGGTATCTTAGAACACAATGGTCTTGCTTGACAATAAGCTAGAAACTATTTGGGGATAGCTTTCTTACTTTATGTCTAGTCAGGTTTTTTTCTTGTATCTGCTTTAAGAGGGTTATGATCCTGTGTAACATTTTTTGAAAGTTATTGCAGCACAAATGACACGTTACACCTTTATTAAAGTCCATTGCTAATCTGAACATTAAAAAAGACCCTTTTGCACTCTGCATAACCTTGTGGGACCTCTTCTTCTTGCCACAGCATAAATAAATAACATCACAAATTGGATGGTGATGCAAAACTTTGGCTGCACTCCTCAGTTTGTACAACTGGGCTGAAAACCTCATGCATGCAATGGTCCTCATGAAAGGTCTAGTGCTTCTGAGCAGGTTAACAGTTCTCCATAAACAGCTTTTCTTACGGCATTTCCCCACTTCCACTTGTAGTCCCTGCAGGAAGCAGAACGCACAGCATTAGGCCAGGAAAGAGAAGAAAAAAAAAGAAAAGAAAAAGAGAGCGAGAGAGAGAAAGAAAGGAGGAAAACAATGGAATAAAGCGATTAGACTCTTTCAAACTGCCAGTAATGCCTGCTTTGTGCTTGTATTTGTTCTGAACGGATCCCTCCCACTCTGCTTGCAATTTTGGGTGTGACACAACTGAGGGAGAGGGTGAGAGACATTGATTGTTTTCTGTGGTGAAGGAGGCAGCAGATTCCAAGGGCAAAAAACCACCAAAATAAAGTAGAGGCTTCTTAGAGATCACATCAGGGATTAGGTCCTAACTTCAAGAGGCAGATAGTGCTGATCAATGGTTATATTTGGCTAGCACTGGCTGAGTGGTTTTCAATGGTTGCCTCTGCTTAGTGCTTCATGAAACTAAGCTGCAGCTTTGTAATGTAAAGGCTGCATTTAAAATAACACCCAGTAAACATGAAGCATTATGGAAGGAAGGCTTCTTCACAATTAATTTAGGACTCATGGAATTTTTGAAATTGTTATACAACTTTCCTTAAAAAAGCTTATCTTTGGAAAGGAAAAGGGTGGTTTTTTTTGTCTGTGTTGAAGAAGGTAATGTATATGAAAACTTGGTTTTCGACTGTAGTCAGTTGTATGGAAAAAGTGGGCATGACATACAGTATAGCAAGTACTGGGTTTTTTGCTCTTTTAACACCGAAGACTTATCTCCTTAGTAAAAGTCTATACTAAGGTCCATTATGGAACGGCCTTTCTTTGCATGGTAAGGGTTTAAATGTCTTTTAAGCACTTTCAAGATTGCTAGTACCTTGCATGCTGCTGTATAGAGGCCAGATTGGTATGTGCTTAGCCTTGGTGTTAAATCTATGCCTACACAGTCAGATTAAAGTCTGTATGTTCAAAGATTTAAACTCTCTGCAGTTCTTTCTGCCTAATCATTCAGGCTAATGTGGGCACCATCCAGTACAGCACTTGGTGGTTAGCACTTTTAAAACTCTCGGGAAGCCACTTCCAACTAAGATTTTTAAACGTGAAGGGAAACTTTTAAAAAATGTATAAATGGAGGAACCCAAGCATTTAACTCTTAACTTCTTTTTAAGTAAAAATATGGCCTCCCAGCTCACCTTTTATAGCTTATAATGAAAATAAGTTAAATTAGAATTTATTCAGTTAGGCTGAGAGTATGCAGGATGTGTTTAATCTGAAAAAATTCAAATTTCTTCTGAATCTAAAACAAGATGGAAAGATCTGAATGTTGAAATTTTTATCTCATTCGGTTTTATCTTCCTAATACTTGCTACAGATTTCCTCTTAAATAATCAAATAGGTGCTTAACTTCAGTTTATGAAAATGTCCTTTCAAGGAAGCAGTTTTTGACTATGTAACACTATCAGAAACATGTGGGCAGACCCTGACATCCACGAAAAACCTCCAACTATTCTGGCATTCTACTTAAGCCCTAATAATATGCAAGTGACTATCAGTTGCAAGGCTTTAGATGACAAATTCATGGCTGAAACCCTGGATTAGCTTTTATCAATAGTGACTGTAATTCAGAACAATTTAAACTAGTATTTGTCACCCTCCACCCCCTTAAAGTAACAGTAATCACTGTGATATAAACAAAATGCTATTCAAACGCTATTCATGATGTTATAATACATTAATTTTATTGAAAATTAGAAAAAGTTGTGAAATACTTTTTTTTATGACTTGAAGAATGAGGCTATATTTAAGTTATAGTTTGTGCATGCTTACAGGTCAAGAATGAAGGTTGATAATTTACAATTAATTTTGGCATTTTCTGGTCTTACAGTGTTTAATGATGTGCCTCTAAGATTCTTTTAATACAGTTTTAAAAGGGATTTCTCTGTATGTTCATACAGTGGCATGAACATGTTATCATTCTGTATGGTATCTAAATGTTAAAATTGAACAAATACTGTATTTGTTGTAATCCAGCTACAAGAAGAGGTTTGTATCCTGTTAACACTATTCTAGAAAAAAATTTTCCCACATAAGATAAAGTAAAGCTAAGCAGAATCAATAAAGCCTGCATCCACATCTGTGTGATTGGTTTCTTTCTTTCAAAAACTTTTCCACTCGTGGAAAAGTCATTTCACTAGTATACTGAAGGAAAGATATAAGTGCAAGCAGTTATATTCAAAAGGAGATGCTGAACAAGAAACGTCTGGAAAGAAGTAAATGTTCATGTGACTAGCTGTTACAACTCTTGTAGTCCTATAGTATGAGTCAGTCCAAGGCCATTATCTGATCACTGTGCATTGCTTAAAGCAAAGTAACCAGGGAGGTGTCCTTGTGATACAATGCATAGCATTTAAACCAGATCAGGGCTGAGAACCGATGATAGGGAGCCAGCCAAGGCAAAGTTCTTGAGGACTGATAACCAGTCTTTTCTTTTTTATTACATTTACCTTTCAGATAGATCAGTTTCTTGATCTATTTCACCACACAGCCATATAGGCACCAGAGTTGGCACAACAAATGGCCTAGAGCAAGGGATAAGCACTGGGGTGGCCCCTTGACAGCAGCCCACACCAGGAGACTGTGTGGTGATGAATGGCTGCAGCTGAGAATCTAAATATTTGAAAGGCTGATATGAAGTCAGAGGAGAAAGAAATGTGGCCTTCATAATCTATAATAAACAACTGAGCCATTCCTGTTGTCCTTAAAACACTGTTGCTGTTTTGTGGTGTAGACCAACTAATTATGTGGATTGTGTCCAGAAATGGCAGAAGAGCTGTATAAAATTCCACTGTTTTAAACATCAAGACTGCATAAACAATCCATTGTTTTTCCCTAAGGACTAATTCTCAGGTCAAATAATTGTTGAGAACTTCAGTATCTCCTGATATTACTTCACCTGTAGTGTAGTTTAGAATTGAATTATTCCTTTTCTGAGATTTACGAATTATTCATTAATATTAGCTACTGCACTTCAAAGACTACCCAAAAGCTGATGCAGAGAAGTTATGACGCTCTGCTCACTCATATCAGTGTATGCCTGTTCCAAGCCAAGGAAGGCAGGGAAAGCATGTGAAAATCTGCACTGTTCCACTCTGACCCCAGAAGCTAGCAGAGAGTGTTGAAGTAGAACATTTCCACTCTTGGGCAGTACAACACTGCAACTAGCAACATCATGACTTAGAAAGAGCATCAAAAGGTGAGAAGAATCATCCCATAGGAAAAGTAATAGTTGTCATTGTATCTGATAGAACAGAGAAAGAGTGCAAGCAGCATAACGTAGTGAACCAACGAGAAACTTTTCAGATGCTTTTGAGACCTTCATCAGAACAAGCAGTTTCATACCTGCTTTTACTAATAATCTATTTAGAGTGCACAGAACGGGTAGCATAGTCTATGTAAAGGCTATGTTGCCTTCCCAATGCTTGTCTAGACTCTCAGTCTCTCTTTGTAGTTGAGAAGCAAAATTTCTCCATGTCTCTCTTCTGACTGTGTCAGGTAAGATGACAAAAGAAGCAGTGCCTTTGAATATGGAAACAGGAAAAAAAGTTGTTCTATTCAAACAAGCAGTAACAAATATTGGTTACCCGCACATATTTTAGTCCCTTGCAATACTTTGTGAAACTTGTCTCCAATATGGTTAAAATTACAGAACCAACAGACTATATAATTCTGTACTTCCCATTTCCTTAGAAAATCAAGTTAAAATTGTGCAGTCACTCACTTCAAGACACAGGACCGAAGGATGCTTTGTAGGTAAAGCATTAGTTTTAGGTGATTTGGTCTTTGCCAAGAAAGACTAATTAGTAGATCCATTGTTTGCACAGAATTTTGTTTACTCTTCTTGCATTCACTTCCTCTTAGCTGCAACAGCCTCACTACATGTTATTCAACAACATGCCTGAGGATGGTTATATGTCCTTTCGCAGCCAGTCTGTACTGTTACTCACCAATACAACCTTCTCCAGCTACCAGAGTTGTGGGCTGCTGGAGGTACGCATCATACATTGGTCGGTAACAGCCAGATAGGAAAAAGAAGTTACACATGCTGAAAAAGTATTTTATCATGTGATTGCTGCTGGAGATTTCACAGGTGTTTGGAACCTGACGTGCCAGTGCTGAAGGCCTCTGGATGTTTGTTCTTGATCCCCTGTTTCTGAGTGCTTACTGTCCCAAATACCACCACACACTCGGGTGGCAAGTCACAGAAGACAAATAGGACCAGAGTGTATATCATATGGTAACCACAAGTCTTAGGACGGTTTAATGGACAGAACTACATTTCATGTAAGCACACAAACAACTCACAAGTGCAGATCTTGCCAGAGGATGATTATTTCTGTTTCTGGATGGCTCTCTGCTTCACAAGCTGTCTTATTGCAGAAGGGTCTGTGTGTCTTCCTGACAGGTAAGGCTGTGTTGGGGGCTGCTCATCCAAGTAACGAAGTGGGCCTAAATAGCCTCATCTTGCCTGAGTCATAGACTATTATTTTTTCCACCACCAGCACCACAAAATGTGTGTCAAAAAAACCAGTTAGGAGATGAAAATTATTGTGGGCAGACTTCAGGAGCAAGATAATTTGCTGCTGTGAATTAAATATGAAAAAGTATGATTAAAAATAAACAAAATAGAAAGCTAAAACAGGGCAATATTTATGTTTCTTCTAAGCTGTTTCTCTGTTAAAACTTACACATTCATCATTGAAAATCTCTGTTGGGACTGGTTTGCTTTTTAAGCAAACCCTCAGTAGTAAGTCCCTCAAGTATAGCTCTTTGGCCAGATTACTCTAATTTTTAACCCATTCTTAGCTGAAAATTGCCTTAACATTCCTCGCCTCTACGTACTGAATCTTCAGAGCTGGTGACCTGGACCTCTAAAAATACTGTCCCAGCACCGCCTGCAGGAGAACACCGGGCTAAATCATCAAGACCTAACACTTCATGTTGTTCTGTGTTGGTGTAAAAATGTCCAGCTTTGAATGCTGGCAGGAAAGTCTCTACCCAAGCTGACTTTCAGAGAACACTGCAGAATACAGACATGAAGAATATTTTTCACACTTGCCTCCCTGTCTTGCCTTCTGTAATTGATGCAGCCGGCCAGTTTCACTATCGGAGGCTGTCTAAAGCTCTGCTGACTCTTTACTGTCTCTAACTTTACATCTACCAACTACTATTTTCTTCCTGTCTGTCTGCTTGAAGTGGGACTTTAAAAAGCAGAGGTTATCTGCTCCTAAAGCCTCCCTAATGAAGGATCTGTAAGGTTTTTGATGAAGAACAGCAGCTTGTCACCCACTCATTACTCTGGCACATAAATACACTGAGGGTGACCAAGGGAACAGGGAGTTTGCTGCTGCCAGGCTTCCTGTGGTTCTTGCTGGAGGCACAGCATGCTGACTGATGTGTCAGCACAGAGAGTGCAGGATAAAATAAACCAACGCACGCAAGGGTGACTGTGAGTGAAGGATGCATTTCACCTACAGTCAGTGAAAGTCCTCAGGACTAATTGTTCAGAAATGTGAGGGAAACTGACGGCAAGTATTTACAATGATTTCCTTCTGGATTTCTACACAGAGGAGGTTAATGGGTGAGACTTGCTAAAGTCATACATGTCAGCTAGCTGCAAAATACTAGTATCTGAAGACCAGCTGATGTCTGCATGTACTTAGCCTACAACTAGCTACAAGATGCAAATGTGGATTTGGAGTACTTGGTTACTCAAAGTTGACTTGGGATTGTGGTATAACACAACCAGGCTGCGTGTACCAGGAATTCCGATCAGTTTTGGTGCAATCAGAAACTGCTGTTTCTTTTGCTTTCCCCTTCCCTCCACCACCCTGCTATCAGGGGACAGAGTGCTTTGTGCCTGTGCGGTAGCAGAGGATGTCATTACACTTGGCTGCTCAGGTTGCATAATGGTTACAGAAATTAGGTACAGCATTTAGCAATCTCCCATTTGCCTGCAGACTCCTGTTTTGCTGACCACAGAACTTCACAGTAGGTGTGCTACCTGTGCCAGGATTTACAGGTGTGCCTGAATGACAGCTTACTTCAGTCCTGGGCTGGTTTGTTCTTTATCAGCCTCCATGGGGTATGGAGGAAATAGGCAGGCTTGAGGAATTAGGTTGTAAATGTAGCACTACTTGAGTCACTGAATTTCAGTGCTCTTCTAAAAAGCACTCATTTTCTTATCAAGAAATTTGAAAGAATGTGATCAATGTGTATTTCTGGTCCTGTTTAGGGAGCCATGCAGTCAGTGCACTTACTGTGTGATTAATGTTAAAACACTAATGCACTCATCACAGAGACCATATGCAAAAGGCAAAGCAAGAATTGGTTGTGAAAACTTTTTTCTCCAAGATCGACTTAGTGAAGACACTAATTTTTCTAGAGCTATGAAAAAAATAGAAGTTTTTTTTTTTTAAAACCACCTTCAAAACCCATCTGTTAATAGCCTCTGATTTTCCAATGTCTTACAGGCTTGGTAGCACAAATTTCTACCTTAGCAGACTGATTTTCTAAACTTGAAAGAAATTATAAGGAAGTTTGTTTCTTCAGTCACCGTTTAAATAAAATTTTAAATTTCTTATAGCCCGTCTAAATGTATCACTCTGGGAAACTTCTTGGTTAGAAGCAATAAGATAATGCACACTATGGAAAGAAAACATCATTAACTGCTCTCAAAGGAATCACAGACAAATACCCATAGGTTGATTGTTTTCTCTATGCTAAGGGCATGGTTGACACATGCCCATTTTTCAGTGGTAGGGTCACATAAGTGGCTTCCACCTGCTCATTTGTTGTAATCTCAGTGGTGTCAGTACAAGTTCTAATGAAGCCACAAGATGAAGTAATCAGGGAATTTATCCAGGTTAAAAATACTGTCTTTTTACTTTAAAATAAACAGTAACCTGTGCCAGGTGGGAGGGAGGGGGAGGAACATTTTCAGGTGCCAAAGGAAACATGCAGGCAGCGTCACTGAGGCAGTGCAAAGGGGCTGCCTAGCACAGAGCAAGCTTTGCTCCTTTTGAAGTCCCATAGCAGTGTAAGGACTGGTGGGGTTTCTGTAAATGAAACGCACTGACAGACACTGCTCGTCTGCTGTGGTGTACACTACATGCCAGAGCTTTCACCTCTCCAAGCCTGAAACTGTTTGGAGGAGAATTTTTTAAAACAGAAGGCTGACAGAGAGCCCAATACCCAGAACCAAATGCTTTCCTGAATACTAAGTGCTATACGTGGCAGTTGTTCATGGCAGCTACATTTTTATGCATTTGCAGGCATAATATGGTAAGCATAATGTAAACATGCATCACTCTTTTGGCTCAGCGTTCATTCATGACTGCTCTCATTGCAGTTGTAGAGCTGCAAAGTGGTGCCTGGTTTTCTCTTGCAGACACCTCTAGAGTAATTTCCTTAGGAAGTAAGCTCACTCTCCCCCATGGAAGGGCTTTCAGAAAACGGGGGAACTCCTTCCAGTGCCAGCCACTGAAGACTGGATGGGAGTGCATGCGGGTTTTTTTATTTATTTATTTTAAACACCGAAGTATTTCTTTGCAGCAACTTGTCAGCTAATGAGTTCTTTTTAAACATGGCTCCTAAACAGCATACACAGTATTGTTTTACTAATAGTCTCCAATTAATAGGCACTATAAAAATATAAACAGCAGGAATGGAAAAATCATTAAAAGAGTGGGTTTTGGCTTCTTTCATTCAGGCAAAATAAATTGCTGCTGTTATTACTGATACTAGACATAAAACAGATTAAAACAACGTATGTTTTCAGTACTAAACTCTGACTTGAGATAGATGTAGGCTCAAAACAGAATAAATCTATTGCTGTAAATTTGGGAAAATGGCAGCTCATTTGACAGTACATCACAAAGAACAGTGGACACCGTGCCCTGAGGACTGTGTAAATGATGATCAGGGAGCTGCAGGAGAGGTGTAACTAAGTTGTAAAGACTGGAATAGTCATTCCATTCCTCAAAATATTTTGGCTCCATTTATGTAAACAACTTTTTCCCTCAAAGCAGGAGTAAACAGTACTGTGGCTCCTAAAGAGCATTTATTTACATAGTGATGTATATCCGCAGTTACCAGGGGAGGTGAATGCTTCATTCAGGCCATCACCGGTACCTTAGCTACAGAGCCACCTACATGCAAACTGCACTGCTTAATGTGTTTATCATACCAGGGTAGGCTGGAAATAAAGTATTAAACACCTGTCTTTCATGACAGGTTCAAGATCTCTGGGATAGTATAAGGAAGGGAAAAAAGTAAACGTCCCTCAGCCCACAGGATGCCACCTTAAAGACAGTGAGGCTAGTGGGAAGTCTTGGAGAGGTGTCCTGAGTAGAGGCACTGACCTCAGATGTGATTTGGTAACCACGTGGAATTCAAAGGATTTGTCTCAAAGCAACTTAAAAGGAGTGAGTTTAGAAGAGTTTTACCCTGAGTCTTAAAACAATAGTAGAGCTAGTAAATTCAGAGCAGTACAAATAATGCGTAGCAGCGTCATACACCCCACCCTACCCCCGGCCCAAGACATAGCCCTTAAAAAATGCTTCCAAGCTTAATCACAGAGAACGTAAGCTAAACCATCTAGAAATCCTACTTCCAGAAGTTTAGGGTTGCTAACTGTTGGGCAGCCTGTTAGCAAGACCTACCCCAAATTCAGAGGTTAAGTCCCCAAATGAAAAAGGTCGGAAGAGAAGATGTAATGCAGTTCGCTATCAGAACAACACACAGCTGGGGAAGAGCTCTCCTGACACTGCCTTATCCCACAGATAAACTACTTGGCTACAGACAGCAAAGGTGAGAGAGGAAAGGGTGGAAGAAACAGTGATTTCTCCTACTCTGCAATCAAGCAGGAGCTATCTGCACTAGAGTGACTATAAGCTGATTCCAGGGCTTGAAAGTCTTCTAGCCCTGCTCATGTCTGATCTTTTCTTGCCCATGATCACTTTCTCAGTGCCTATTTCTTATTAGCTTTGCTTTGTTGCCTAACTTACACCCATAAAATGAAGCCCATTGAAAGTTTGCAGGCAGGTCAAAATTTTAACAAAGAAGTTTCCTGCAACAAGCATCAGTATCTTTCCCAGCCTTAAGTTTACTGCTTCCTGAACTCACGAGAGGTATGTAACTTCCTTGCTTTCATTGGAATAACAGTGTCTAGTCAAAGCTGTGAGCTCAGCTGGTGATGGTGTGCATAGCTAACTGCGGCTTCCGTAAACATGGACATGCAAGGCATCTTCTTAACAGGCAAACCAGCTAGTGGCTATCTCCCTTTTTGTGTGCACACCCCTTTCAGTCAGGTGCTGTATCTCCTGCCTAGTGGGGAATAATGGAAAAGATGACCTTGATACCCCCTTTCTACCTGCTTGTGCAAAACAGATTAATGATATAATGGTAAGATTGCAACCATATGGGTCAGCAAGCTGCATAGATCATGACTTCCTAGCAATGTGCTAGGTAAATATGCAATATGCAACTAGAGAAAAATACCTTAGAAGGAAAAACTTTATTAGCAATGATTGCTTTTATCCATGGAAGGATGCTTTGGGTAGAAGAAAATCAATGTTATATGGACTATTTGAGATCTTTAAACAGATCTTGAAATTTCAAGACTGAAGAATGCCTGTGCTAAGGGAATGGCTCAGGTTTATGTTCCTAAAATTTACAAAGCTCATATAGTAAGTTTTATTTAACTACATTTTTGGTCACAGATATTTTAACCTAAGTTATTCAGCCACAGTTTGGCTTTAACACTGTAAACTGTATAAAATACAGATGGCGTTTATGTAAGTATATATATAAATATATAAGTATATAAAAAGTAATAGTATTAAGTAGTAAATACTGCTTTCAGAAAAATTAATTATTAAAATGTAAAACTGATAACTGCTTGAATTTATAATATGACCCATAACTATCTTTTGAAGCCTAAACCTCACAGGAGCCTATGGTTTTAGTTACTTAATCTAGAAATATATATGTATTAAATTAATATAATTAATAAATTAATAAATTAATAGATTAATTATCTAGAAATTAAATTAATAAAATTTTCACATTGTGTTTGTCAGGATTCTGATTTGTAGAAATATGTTTCCTCACAAGCCTCTACAGTCTTAAACAGAATGAAAAAATACGGTACCATTTTAAAAGAATAAAGTACAGTGAGGAAGTTACATGTAGAACAGCAGCATTTCAGTGTGAAACTGCCAACACATTTACTGCCTAATGCCTATATTTAATTAAACCAGCCTGTGAGTACAACAGAGAATACAGCTTCTATGTTTTTGAAGATGGTCCAGTGTGCATTCCACATGGACCATGTGTGTGGTCTTTTCATGGTCAGAAAACAATATTCTTCTCATGTCCCATGTTTTCTGTGGTAATCTTATTTGGCTGCATACTCCATCCAAATGCTGAAGAATCATTCGCTTGCAGACTCACAATGAAACCCTACAGTGTCCAGCATTGCACGTAATAAATGTTCTACACTTGGTATTATACTGTAACTGACTGTGAAGGCTCTTGTCATATCCAGCCTTTAACATTGTTGATTTTACTTTGGTTTTTGGGAGTTAGTAATGATTTACATTTTCATATATGTGCTCTAAATCTCATATTTGTGCTAAGTTAAAATGGTTTGCCCATTAACCCTTTTAGTCAGTTTGCAAAAACACTGGTTATGGGAAGAACCAAGGACGGCTAACAGGAGGTTCTGCACCACCAAAGAAGTAATTGAAGAGTTTAAGAACATAGCTAAGCCAGGCAAAATTTTCTAGAATACTTAAGGACCAGAAAATCTGGAAACAGACTGAGTAAGCTCTTAGAAGACTGACATGCATATCACAAGTAATACCAATGTCATTATCAGCTTACTTATCCATTTGTTTCTTGAGATGGTAAGTTGGCATCTTTGACATTTGTGTACTATAAGACTTGATGATATCTTCTGGTGATCTTTAAAGTTTCAATGAAAGACACCTTGGTCAGGGAATCTCAGTTCAACACTGTTCCGCACGACCCCCCCCACCCCCCTATGCCTTCAGTGGGGAATTTAACTTTGTTAAAAAAGAATACAAGAAAATTACAAGTAGAAATAGCTTTTCACTGAATATGGGGCACAAACTGACAGTTATGTGGTTGTCATGCCATTAGGAGGCCTAAAGCTCCGTTGTACACCAGCTTGGCTAATACCGTGGTTTCAGCCATGGCTGCCTTACAGAGAAGTAAAAGAGTGGAAGAATGGAAAGATATCTGAAGGTGTAGCTCTGGCCTTTCTGGACAGTCAAGACAGAGAGTGAAGCTGGGTGTTCATAACTCTGGTGAGTGGTTCATCCCTGATTCACACAAGCTGTTCCCTTCAATGAAACAGGAAGAAGCCAGTACAATAGAGGATTTTCAGAGTGAAGAAACAGGGAAGGACTTAGCATCACAAGGCAATAAACTGCTGTTATTATGAAAGAAGTTATGAAACAGTTTGTGGTTCTAAGATTAATTTTAGCTTAAGCTTCAACTTCAGAGTAGTTGCCAGTCACTGATTCTCAACTGCTTCTTCTCTCAGTCACAAAATGGGCGAGAAGTGGAGCACAAAAACCCTTCTATAAGCCACTGCCCTCCTGCTTACCTATGTCATGACCTCACTGCATCCCAGGGGTCCAATCTGCAGAGGCTCTTGATACTCCTTGCACCAATGCTGGACACTACTTATTCCAGATAATACAGGATTTTTCAGAGTTTATGGTCAACTGCCAGTCCAACCTGAAAAGTGCATAGGATGCAGCTCCTTCCACTGCTTCTATGGCAGATGGACATGTTAGTCCAGGTTTTCAGTCATCTGAAAAAATAGCTACTGTGAAGGCACAGGAAAATTGTAATGTGCATTTTTTTTATTAGCTCTTTGGCTATAGTCCTAACTGTAGATGTAGCATGGGTGCATATAATATCAATACATTTGTCCACAGTCACAAGGCAAAATGGACAGGTAAACTGCCTTAGAATTATGTTGAAAGATACTTTTGACCACGCCAAACCACTAATACACTCAAATGTAATTTTATTAACGCACGACAATTGTTAATTTAATTTCTAATCCATTCTTAAAAAATTAACGATAAAAAATATTGTAGCAGTATAACCTAAAATTGCTACAGAAATTTTTTAATATGACAGACTTCTCTCTGTCCCTAACTGCAGTCTTGGTCTTGGCCCTTCTTAGTTCATTGGTCCTGTTAGACACAAGTATTTTTTGTAAATGAAAGATTTTGTACATTATGCCTTAGTAATGCTTTCCAACCTTTTTGATATCCGAAGCAAGCTACCTTTAAATGTTGCAGCAGCCTGAGAAGAATGCAGCGTAATTACTACAGTGGCTGTTTCATCTTGAAACTGTTCCACTTCTTCTGTCCCTCCCCCGAATTCTTTTTGATAGGGAAACAATAGAATGGGCCATTCTCCATAAGGCAGTGTTTTGTTGCCGGAATGGAACAGTTTAAGGAGTAACATTCTTGCTAGACAAATATGCTTGTGACTGCATAGAACAAGCAAAAAACAATATGAAGTTGTGAGCTGCAATATCTTGTTTGCTAACTGTCAACAAGGAAAATCTGCTTTACAGAAAGGCCATGTAGGAACTAAAAGATAATTTGGTGTAAATGACTGTACTCTGAATACAGACCCACAGGTTCAGGGAAGCAGGCAGGTGGTACACAGTTATAATGGTAGCAGAGGACTGCTCACAGAAAGCTTAAAAAATGCAGAAGAAATAACTGTTTTGTGTCTGTGTGCATTCTTGCCATTAGATGAGGGAGCAGGCGATGACATTTCACAGGAACGCTTTCACAGACTGCTCAAGGTGAGAAACCCACATGAGTCAATGCTTCCAGAGAACCAGGTCCTCATTGCTACCTGTTACGTCTCGCCTGCCATCAGAAGGATAGTCAGCAGGTAACACGAAGGCTGTATTCTGCTTAATAACCATGGCAAACTACTCCTCTGCTGAAGGTCCTGAGGTACCTACCACTTCATTGGGCCACATCCTTGTGGCAGAGCAGGTGTGACTTGTTACCACTCCTCAGACCCTGGTTCCCCAGAGGTCACAGAAGTGGGTTAGGGTTGCTCCCTGCCTAGGGTTCTCCTTCCAAAGAAAGCCAGCAAGTGAGCACTGCATGGGAGCAATGCACTCAGATCTCAAACCAGCATGGAGCGGGGGCAAGCAGGAGGTGTGCTTCTGGGCAAGGGTTACCATATACAGTGCAGGTGCACTACGTACAGCTACCCTACATTTCAAGTTTGTATGATAATTTTTGCATGGAAAACTATTAAAGATCTTCCTTCCTCCCCTCTCCCATAGAAGTGACATCCTATATACAAAGAGCCAAATCCTCACACACGGATGACCCCATTCAAAGCCCTGCAGCTGAATTTTGCTTATCCCAGAAGTAATACAAAATACATGTTATAATTGTAAAATCACAGCAGATCTACTCTGTTGACCTGGAATTCTCTACATTGCAACATTCCTGGTTCAGATGTGCATTGCCTATATGTAATTAGGCAATGGTTTGGTAACTGAGTTTGCACAGATGGTGAAGCATCTATCAGCATAGCATTAAGGTTATGTTGTAAGGCCTCTGGGGAAAGGACTACCTTTTAAATCAGTGGTTTTATAATGCCCTGCACAATGGGAAACCAAATCCTCTTTGAATTCCTTGATGCCATCAAAACATGTCTGTAAGTGTGTATATATTACACACACATTATTTATGCATTAAAGAAGGACTGAATGACAGCTAAGTAAAAGCCAGATTCTTTGCCCCTATTTACTTAGGGTGTGATTTTTGAAGAGTGCTGTGTGTCTTTCTGAAATTCTGTTCTGAAGGGATAATTTATTAGACAATGGAAATATGAGAGCAAATTTTCTGGAAGAAGAGAGATGGTTTTGTATGACATTGCCTATCCACCTATAGCTGTTCCCTGGGTTAGGGCAAGGTCACCAGCTCTGCCGTAAGGCTTGCAGAGAGTCCTCTGGTCTCTAAGAATCAGTAAACTGACCATTATAAATCTCAATCTGAGATGGAACGGCTTTCTTTGTAGGTCCTTCAGACAATATCTTGGTACATCTCTGATGTCAGCACAACTTAAGTGGAGCTATGAGAGAAAGGAAGGCTGGTTCAGCGCAGTGTCTCACTGTACTTTGCTGAATGCCTGGATTTCTTTGGATCCAGGCTTTTAAGAACTAGACCTGTGATTTGATCCTAAGGGAATAAAGATTAAGTCTGAAAGATGAATGATCCATGCAATGAAGATCACAAAATCTTTTATCTTGGAAGTGCTGGTTTGAATGGTAAGCCCTGAGGCAATGATAAAGACAATAACAAACATAATAAAATCCCTTCAACTATACAGGCCCTTAGGAATAAAAGAACAGTTTTGTTTCTCTTCCTACTTTATATATATATATGTGTGTGTGTGTGTGTGTGTGTGTGTGTGTGTACATATATGTATATGTGTATATCTACACATGTATAGATACATAAATGTATGTCTATTTCAAACATATACAGCCTTTAAGCAAGCCAAATCTTTTTTCCTTGATTCACTTTCCTAACTCCTATTGTGGTCCAGCGTCTGAGGTTGTAACTGAAGGATGCTGTGATAACTGTCAGAATGACCAGTAATTAACAAAGACTGTCTTCCCCAGCAATTTCTCCCATGCTAAAATGGAACACATTATGTCAGGGGCCACCCTGGTTTTATTGAACTCAAAACCACTACAGGGACTGAAAGTGACTCTGAAGCTGTGAGCATAAACCTTCTTTGTTGTGTATGTGTGTGTTAGCATGTCATCTTTTGGGATAATCATCCAAATGTGGTGCCTATGGAGATGTGGCTGATTCAATACTCGTGCTCCCGGGTGGTCAGCCTGTAATTTAAAGATTCACTGGCCTCATGAAGATAGCCACAAATGGAACAGTAACCATAATTACAAGAGGCTTTTCCACTAATCCATGGTTAACAAATGTTAGTTAAAAGATAAATAAGCCTTATGCAAGCATTTCCTGGAGGTGTATGAGCCTTGTGTTTTCATTTGTTCTGGTTTCCCTCTTCTTTAGAGGGGATACAAGGAATTGAAAAAGATTTTGTAATCCAATTTTTTTTTCAACTGTTAGAAATCACAGGAAGTCTTTGAAGATTAGTATTTTTAAAAAAGACCCCAACTATTACTTTTTTTTTAATGCTGCTGAGAAACAGTGTGATTATTTTGCAGGCTGAGTTTCTCTTAACAACAGTGTTGTTCGTTCTATTGTTTACTATATTTCTAATCTCCAGTCTTTATACGAGGGAACAAAAGACTTTTAGAACTTAACCAATTAACCAATTGGTTAATAAATTAACCCATCAAAAAATAATTCTGAAGGACTGATTTTCTTTGTAAATCTGGGGGTATTTCTTCAATTTTCAGTATACTTATCACATTCATTCTTGCCACTTTTTCTGCAGAGTACCTTAGTGTTTTAGCAGTTCTGATCTACAACAGTTCTTCAAGATAGAATTGCACCCCTTTTTTTTTAGCTGACACACTGTTGTCCAAAGTCTGTGGAACTAAAGCAGGCCTGATTACACAGCAATAAAGGAATATAAGAATGCTATTACTACCACAGCAGGCTAGTCATGTAGCTCTGCTGTTACCTACTGACTGGTAAAAGTCTCTACATAACTCCCAACTGGATAGTGGTTGCTTTCACAATTTCAGAATTAAGATTTATTCCTTTAATTTTTATGCTGTTTAATGTAACTTTGGATGTTCTCATTGTCCATAAAAATGTATAATCCCTTCTTGAATCCTGCTAAGCTCTTGGCCTTGCACATGATTGGTATTCTGCTATATCCAAACATTGCTTCTACCACCAAGGAACTACACAGTTGTGCAGGCGGGATAGAGAGGCAAAGATTTTACCCCTAAAAAGCATCTAAAAGCAAATAAAGGGGTGTAATTTACTGAAATTAGTCAACTGTTTAGGTCTTCTCTCTTAAACTTATAAACATTTAAAAATGTTGATATAAACTGTATATGCCAAAGATAAGTCTAGTCAATATACTCTGTTTTTCCTTAACACAGAGAGATCCTTTGTTCACAGAAGATGATAGGAAGAGGCCATATCTTACTAGATGAGATGCCACAGGTGGAAAAGCAGAAAGAGCCTTGAGATCCAGCATTCCCCCAACAAGTTTGAGAAGAAGCAGGAAAGTCTAACCTAAATATAAGTTGCATGTAATTGCTTTTACTTAAGTCTGGTAATGCAGCTCAATTAGGATATCTTAGCAAGAAAGGCAGTCGATAACACTGAGCAAGAGATGCTTGTGCGCAGCACAGACAGAATATAAGACGGTAGAGAGATATGGTGGAATGGAGAGGAAAAAAGGGTGCTAATGCTTGTGCAATGGGGAAAGAGAATCAGGAAGTTTGTAAGATGCCACAAAATCAGTACTTCTCTTGAACAGGTCACACTTTCCAGTGAAACTATAAGTTTTTACTCCTTTTTTGAGAGACTGGAGTGGAATTACGATTATGAAAAATGTTCTTTTATTGGTATGTGGCTGTTTTCATTCACTGTTACTCATCTTACTTGAATGATATTTACTTCTTCTACTTCCTTTCCATGAGATCACTTAATGTGCTAGAAAAACTAGATCTTATTTTTGTCTGAATAGGTCTGGGATACAAGTAGGACGTGGTATGTCTACATGTTTTATTTGGGTAGTAGGTTCAGAAATATGTTCTATTTCTTGCTGTACAAAGATCATCTTTAAGCTGTGATAGCAGATACCCCGCCTGTTGTTCTCAAAACAAATGCAGTGGTATTTGAGAGCTTAGCTGCATGAGTTGGATTTCAGAGATATTTATTGATTTCTTGAAGCAAATATACTGGCCTGTGCATTTTGTGAGCACTGGTCTGTTCCGCTTACCTTACTTTCTGTTTTTCTTGAGGTTTACAGGAGGGAATGGTCAAAAGCATGTTTACATTCTTTGAGATTCTTTGAGACCAGGCAAAAATCTAAAAAACAACAAATGGTGCCAGACCACTCCCTCTTCTGTCCACCACTGAGACATTAAAGATGGGGTTCCATACTAATGAAGGAATTATTTCTTCTCTGGACTGGTCAGAATAGATATTGCAGTTAGAAGATAAAATAGCTTATGTTCTGCATTATCAACAACTGGTCGTAGGGATTTCCATGCATTTCCTTCTAATGTCCATGTTAGACATGTGGAGTTACTCTTAGAAGGGCTTAAGAGAATTACAAAGGACTTCAGAGGCACTAGAAGAAACTTACTAGTGGTAAAGTTGATGCCGTACTAGAACAGATTAAAGCAAGCAGTCTATGGGTTCTCTAGCATCGGAGAGGTATATTTCATCCTACATTGACCCTGGCTGAGAAGATAGTCTAAATGATATTTTGTGGTGCCTTATAGATATACAATCTGTACAATACTGAGTTGAGAATTTTTCACACTTTGTGAAAAATATAGATGAAAAAAGACTTTAAAGTTAACCGCTACTAGGATGGTATTTCTCCTACGGACCATTAGTTACATTCCTAGGCCAAAGCTCCACCGCTGCAGCAATGCTGATTTAACCATAAGAGTAAGAATGCAGTTAAACTCCCTGTTGAAATACCACAGAGACAAATAACCACACGTAGGTGACAGTCTGGTTACTCTTGGAAATTGGGCTTACAGAGGTCTTGCTATTGTAATTTAAATCTGTCTATAAACAGCACTTACATTGATGCTTTCATTATTTTTTATATGAATGAATTGACAAAAATGGACAAACATCAGTTCTGGTTTTAAAATCGCTTTGACAGCAATTTTAAACACAAAATTTGAATAGACATAATGAACATGTCGAAAGTGTATGATGTCATTCAATGGCTAATCATTATTACAGATTTTTAAAAATCTTTCTTGCTCAGGCACTCTCTTTTCGGTCATGTGAGATTTTTTGGAGGGTGAATTAGTTGCAAGCAAATACTTGAACATGCTGAATGTTTTCAGGGGTAAACTTGGGGCTTCTTTGAAAGACTGGCTGTTTATTTAGGGTTTTCAAAAACATTTGCAGAGATACAGCCAGCTTTGAGGTGCAGACGACAAATTGTATCATCCTCAGACTCTTCAGTACACACATGCCTGTCTGTGAATTCTGTGCTGGAGCGGATAGGAGTCATACAAGGCTCAAGTGGTTCAGCTCTGCAGAAAGGCAGACTAACCTGTCCCTCTCAGTCTTTTTCAGTGGGGCTGGAAGGCTGAAAGGTTTATTGTTTTATTTTGGTTTTTGAAAAGTCATGGCCACCAAAAAAACTAGCCACATGCCAGTTTCAACAAATGTCCCTAATAAGCATGGGTGCTTCTTTGTTACATCGCCGTTTGGGTACCATTTTTCCAGTGGGAGGACAAGAGTTCTTGGGAAACTGGTACCAGGGATGGTCTGACCTTAAAGCAAAGCAGGAGGATCTGCCACCACATTTTTTCTCTCAGGGATCACCCATTGGTAGGATGCAATGATCTTTCCTAGTAGAGTGGATAACAGGAGCAGGAAGGAAACCTCCTTCAAGTGTCCTTCATATGAGGGCAGAACATTGTTCCTAGCTAAATGAGCAGGAATACCCAAAAAGTCCTGAAAATTAAGAAATGAAGACATTTGAGACTTCATTCTGAGTCAACCAAAATAACAAACATACTTCTCCTTTATCGTTTTTAAAAACAGCAATAATTCATAATTTTGAAAACTGTAAGGTCCTCTGAATTTCTGATGCTAAGACTCTCCTCCTTATGCATATGTTTCCAAATGCCTCACCTGTCATTTTTTAGTTTAAGTCAGCTGGGCTCTGTTCTGCTTTTTTATTAATTCATGTGCATCAGCACAGGTGGGATGTGCAGAGGAACTGCAGCCAATGAGTGTGGGGAGAAGGACATTCCTGTTGATCTGCCACCTGAGCAGAGTCCCTGCTGTATGCGGCAGTGAGTGGGGAACAGCCAACTTAATTTCTGGAGATTCTAGTTAAACCAGAATCTGATGTAGGTTGAGTGTATTGTGGACCCTGATTTATCACTGAGCCTTCTAAATATTCATTGCCTTCCAAAATACTGGAAGAATGCCACACTTCCTAAAAGGTGTAATCCCTTCCTTTTGGCCACTCTGTGAAAGTATAGCCAGTTTTTTGCACCCAGTCTGCTAGTAAATCTGTGGTCTACAACATCAATGTGTTTCCAGCCCTGGGCCTCTCAGAAACAGAAACTGCGTTGAATTGTGCCAAATTCTGTGGTGGTTTTGTGATGTGGACAACTGCCAATTGGTGCTATGTGCCTTTTTTATTATTCTCATTCAAACATGAAGACAAGAAAAAGCATAAGTATTTGGCTACCATCATTTTTCTTGCCTGTTCATACTTCCCCAACACAACCCAACTTCATTTATTGTAATTTCTGACTGACTTACAAAGTTGGGAGATTCTGTACATGACAGAAATAACTTCAGCCATTAAAGCTGTGGTTAGAAGGCCAGGTGGACTGAGAAAAATGCTTGTGTTGAAAACCTATAAGAGAGATTTAGTTATGGTCCAGTTTTTAAGTCTGTGTGAGGGAAAAAATAATAATAACAATAGTAGTGGAATATCTAGAGTGGTTTTCCGTTTTGTTCATTTTAGGCCAATATTTTCATGTTCCACAGACACTCTTTTCTTTTATTTTGAAAGGAATCTGATTTCATATTACCCTGCAGTTAGAATTTTGTAAGGAAAAATTTAAGAATATCCTCCCTTTCTGTTATCTCTTCAGCACTTAATAATTCTGTTGTTTCCCTTGTTCCTACTTATGAGAGAAACTCCAGGGCCTCCATGACACTAGACACAATTTCAATTAAAAGCCCTTGAAATTCTGAAGTATGTTATTATCTGTATGTACTTGTAATAGTTTGCTGTATTTTAGATGGCTGTAAACCAGGGTAATTTACATTTTACAGCTGTCCTTTGAGAGGCGTGATTTGTTTTAGAGAGCACAGTAAAGGTGGGAGAATATTGAGTATTGTATATGGAATAATGAACAATATGGTCTAGGCTTTTGTAATTTCCAACTCTATTATATGTTAAAAACAGCTTATTATTTCAATCTGTAATTATTACTTACAATAAACGAGATAGAATAACAGATTCTACAGATCAAAGGCACAATAGCTATTTGGCATTTGTTTAGAAGGTTGATAGTAATTAAATTCTTTAACTAAAAAAAGGATACTATTTTCATTCTACTGCATTTATCTCATTAAAAAAAAAAGGATACGTGCATCAGGGTATTAAACACAAGTTTAAGGCATATCAGTATTTTCTGATGGTGTCCAAAAGTGACAGCAAAGCTAAACAATGGTAGTCCAAGCTTGCATCATGTTTTCAGTGAGGGCGGGTAAAATCAATGCTAGTTGTTCCAGTTTTAAGTATTTACTTAGCAGCTTCATTAGCCTAGAAAAATGAACATGAATGAAGAAGCATTTAAGCAGAACAAAAAGCTATATGTGTTAGACTCCCTATCGTTAATGGTTATGTTAGTTTCTACTAAGGACGTCGCCACCAGACTTCATTAGTTTTAATTGGAACCAGAAAAGGGGCTTCTTACTCTGTTGGAGGAGACAGTCATGCATCAATAAGGAGAGGAACAGCACCTGACAAGCTGCTGGGGCACACATGCTGCTTTGTTAAACATCTACCTGTAAAGCCTGTGGGAGAAGGCTGGACAAAGTTCTCTGCAGGAGCTCTAAACGTGAGGCAGAGGAGTGAGAAGGATGCAACTTTTGTGCTCTGAAAAATGTTTTTTCTCCCCATTAGAAGACAACAGTTCTGGTCGGCAGTAATGTAGTTGTCTCACAACAGAAGTGTTCTGTTTTCCTAACTCTCCCTGAACTCCCCAACAGCATGGAAAGGAGCAATATCCTGCAGTTACAGTGTTTGAAACCTCAGCTGTCAGGCTGAGGTCTATTCAAACAGTGGCAATGACATAGCAAAGCCATAATTTCTCAAGCTTTCTTGACACTCTTGGGTAATACACAAGAAGGGCCACCCAATCTCAGGCTACACATGAGGTCTGTTCATGCTTCTGTACCCACACAAAGCTTTCCTCATCCAAACAATGACACCATTTCTTTAGTGCCCCTGCTTGGCCTATATACTTGTCTAGTACTTGTGCCGATTTTGTGGTAAATGCAAAATAAGTAAATGCAGAAGAGGATTACTGTTCCAATCCATTTTGAACTCAAACTGTATTTGTAAAGCAGTTAGAGAATAATCTAATTAAGAAAGGGAGACAGAGGACCTAAAAAACCCCAACACTCCTACAAGGAAACTCAGATTCTTCACACAGTCAGAACTAGAGAGGTACTTCAGGGTTTTGCTGGTAAGTCTATCTTACTATCAGAATAAGTTTTTAGAGGCTAGTGAGTTGCTAAATGGTTTAATGGATTACCTTTGACAGGGAGTATTGTGCATTTCACTTAACATTTCTAAAAGATTGTGTACCTGTTTGTCTAATTTTTGCTATGGAATACTGTAATACAATGGCAAATATCAGCTGCAAATTGACGTAGAGTGTACAGATCTGTGGATCAAGAGATGGAACCTTCTGTTCTTGCTTCACCATTGATTAATCCATTTTTAAAAGATAGTGCTCTGAGGCAATTATTAGTGTGCAGTTATAAATAAATTTTAACTTTTGCATAGTTTTAAAAAAATCATTAAACATGCAATCACAGATCATATACCTGTTTCTAAAATTGTTCAGCTCACCTGCAGTATAAATGCACATAAGGAAAGTATGAAGTATATTTTGGGTGCAATCATTTCCTTCTTGGGAATATAACTTGAATGCAAACTTCTTGAGAAAGAAATCATATTGTCAGATTAAAAAAAGAAATCAAATAAATCTGCATGTCTGTATGTATGTTGATTTATTTATGCTTGAAAGTATTGCATGCTGGTCATATTTAAAAGTATCAGTGTCACAAATATGCCAGCTGTGGTCACTTTGTAGATGCATGGATTGTATCAGAACCAGAAAGTGTAGTGAACTAAACAGATACCATCTTAGGGGAGATTGTGGCACCAACTGGTGTTGAAAAGACACAGCCTATCCAGAAGGAAGTAGGATTTTAGAAGGTAAAAGGCCCAGAGGTTTGCTGTCTGTGACATACAGCGAAGGATATAAGTAAGTAGAGACTAAGTAGAACAAATAAATGCAAACACAGACTTTTTCTACTCAAAGATGCAAAACTGCATTAAAAACCTACTAACACTGAGTTCAAGGAAACTTTGTACAGTTCAGGTCTTTGCCTTGTCCTGGTCTTTTGCCATAGCTGTAAGACCCATCTGAAGAGCCCATGAGCATGTGTTCAGATCCGACCTTGTTCTGTGACCAGCTTGAATTTCTCTGTGTACTCACCAGCAGCAAAAGTGAACGGGGTGTTGTACCTTTCTATTTTGACTTTTTGCTAGGCAAGAGTGGTGGAGCTATCTGCTTAGCCACTGTAGCTCGCCAGTCATCTTCAGCTTTGATTCATCTAACCTAAAGGCTTTTCAATGAACTACAGCAACGTTAGCACAACTCTTCTGTGCACAGATTGGTCTTAGGTGTGACTGAACATTTTTACCTGTTGAGTGTAGTGGTTTCCTTAGCCAGCTTAATTATACAGAAAATTTACTAAATTTACTAAAAAACTTACTAAATTAGGAGAAAGGTGGCCTGGAATGGCCTGTAGGAAAATGTAAAAAGAGAAAGCTTGGTAAGACGAACTGTATTAACTATAGTAACAGCAATAGCAATTTACTTTTCTAAATCTTGTTGTCACTCTTTTGTATTATGTCTTTAAACTTCAGAGTGATTCTTTCTCCTTTTATAGCACAGCCCTAGTATTTAGCTAGGTAATGGGATTTATGATTTTGTTTACATCAGTTGCTATGGAGGTCCACCATAAAAGATCAGTTGCCTGGCAACAGGGTATTGTGGAGCTGCAATGGAGGGAGGAATTTTTTGTCTCTCTGAAGGGAGGGCTTAAGGAATAATGAAAACTTCTGCTCATACTTCTCATGAATGCTTTATTTTCAAGGTCAACCAAATGTTTTTTCAGTAAAGACTAATGCACTTTTCTTCAAAAGATGCACCGTAAAATGTTTCTCAAAGATTATCCTGTCTCAGAGCGAAGGACAACCAGCTTAAGAAGTTTTTATTCTCTCCATGCTGTTGCAAAATAAGGTTTAGAGTAACTGTGGGGCAGCCATAATGAAGCAGGTCTCTTATTTCCTGGCCATTCTGCATTCATTAACAAATGAGCTACTGTACATTCAAGGCTATCTTTGATCCCAGGAACTACAGTCATTTTTCTTCACTGAATTAATATTTGGATTTTTCATCACTGTAGATTTACCTTTAATCTCATTATATCAGCTTTTTTCCCCAACATTTAAGTGTGGTGTTATTAAAAACTGAGAAACTGCGATCTTACTATTCTAATATATAACTAAACTTAAGAAAGAAAATCATGCTAGAATAGTTTTGCCAGACTGTCTTGTAGTTCAGAATGTTTCATATGTACTTGAATGCATGTGGTATCAGTATGTCTCACTTTATATGAGATGTGGACACTCTATATCCTATTTAATTATTAAATCAGCTTTGGGTGAGGTAGTTGGTAGACACAAAATTAAGCTTGTGCAGGTATAATCTGAAAATCAGGTCTTAGAGTATTTTGAAATAATTATCTGCCTAGCATCTTTTATGATGTTGTTGTATCTATTTTTAAACAAACTTTTTTCTTGAAATTGTCTTCTGCTTATTGTGTGATTGTAATGTGTTTTCTTTAATATAACTGTTTTGGAACTGAATCAGTATTTTTATTATAGACTAGATTAATGTTTTTGTGGTTTGAATTCTGATGAAGTAGTATGGATAAATCTGCAATGTCTTTGTGACACTGTAATAGAAATCCATCTGATTTCTTGGTCAAATGGTTAAGCCTGACTCCTGTTCACATTGTGAAATATGAGTCTTTTGGGTTGGACACATTTGGTCTGTGCGCTGTCCTTGTGGGAGCACATAGAGATGGACTGTTCCACCATGAACCCTGCTCCAGCTCATGCGGCTCACATGTACTCCACCATAACTTCAGAATATTTCACATAAAGCCCAAAGACAGCCCTTCAATCTTTTCTTTGTATACAGTGCATAGTTGTATTGTTTCTTGCTGCTGCTGGTGGTTGTCCTGGTTTCTCCTAAGGACCTGGAGGAAAACTGCTGGACCACCCCAATTATGAGGTCAGCAAGACAGACAGTGCTTGGGATGGTGACCAAATAGACTGCAATAGCTATTTTGGTAGAGTTTCTTAAGAGTGGAAAGACATGGAAGTGGTAAAGCAGTTTGGAGCATAAGCAATGACATTTCATTTTCAACTGAGAGATACAGAAGTGATGTATGACTGTAACAGCATCTTGGCAGAAATTTTAATTCTTGGCCAAATAGTCATAGTATTCTGTCTCATCAAAAAATTATGAAAGAGATATGCCGCTATAGCCAGTTACTCAGAAGAGGGGAAATTACATATATGATTGTGCATTTTACATTATTTGACAGTACTTTGAACTTGCATTCATGGAAGTCTCCATGCAGAGCATCCAAAGGGAGGGAAAAGAAAATGACACCGTGATCGGAGCAGTGTTGGTTTTAATCAATATAGAGGCATCCAAAAGTATTGCTAATATCAAGGGCATAGAACAGATGTGGAGCTTAGAATAATTGCCAAAATGCTGTTAATACTCTAGTTCTTTGTAAACCTCATATTGAATGCCTCAGTATCTTTTATGCAGCATGGAAGCCTTATGCCATTAAAAATCTACTTCATCGTGGACGGTATTCTTGAAAATCAGCAAAGTCTCAGCACTATGCAAGAATGTGGTTAAATACCGTTACTTTTCTGGAACAGAAAGACTGTTCCTGGTGCAAACCCATGTGCATCTACCAAATCAAATAGCAGAAATGTCTGATGTATGATGCAAAAGGACAAACCACACTTTTTAAAGCTTGTATTTCAATAGACCTCTGTTATTGAAGGAGTAGATGAACATGATTCTGCAGTGTTATCTTGTAATGAATCAGGACTTCATGAATTTAAGGTTAAGAAAAACAGGCAAGAGTCCACCACAGGTAATTGCAAAGACCAGCAAAACAGTCATTTAGCTTAATTACAAGTCTTGGAAAGTTAATTTGCTACTATCATGGCTGCAAGAGAGATCTGAATCTGTGGAACACAGCTCCACAGGACAGTGGCCACTCCTTCTAAAAGATCATTCAATGAAGTTCATCCTTCCCACCTTTCCCACTCTAAGAGCAACCACTCAGCTCTCCGCAGTCTTCCCTCAGCTCTGCTTCTCCCCTCACCAGCCTTTGGCATAAGGAGGTTCATCTTAGCTTTCACTCTTGCTTTCAACAGCCACCTTTTGCCAGCATGACTGCAACTGTAGCCACGATGCATTTGCAGCACCCTTAGTTAGATGCATAGTTGGCAGCTGTGGAGTGATTCCAGATTCAAGAGTAAGAATTGCTCCTGTGGTGTAAGACACTGTAAGGGGCTTACTATCTGCCACTAATTAGACCATTCCTGTTGTTTATTGTGATGAAACAATGGCCAGACTTTGGCTAGAGATTTGTGACATTTCTTCAGAGTTCAGTGCTCCTTGAAGTTGCTGGAAAGGTGCTTTCTATGAGCTAGATGTGGGCTGGTCTTCTTACCTGGTATTGCTGCTTTCGTATTGTTAAAAAACTAAGTATTTCTTTTTAAGGTTGAAGAAGAATAATGATTGAACGACTTTTTCCTTTACTCTCTTATTTTTATCAGGCTCATTGCGGATTTTCCTCACAATTAAATTCTGAAAGTGCCTTGTGTTATTAAGTGAAGAAAACAAAAATTGAGTACTGTAAAATTCACTGTGAGTTGCCAGCACTGCATTTGTTACACACACACACACACACACACACTTTTGGTTATTTAGAGTATCCATCTGGGTAGTCTAGCTAGATGTCCTCATTGTATCAAAACACCCAAAGCGAAGACTTTTCATAAACCGACTCTGAATGAAATTCTGTTTCTTTTGAACTTACTGGCTGATTTTTGTAAATTTTGGCTACATTTTTAAAGAATAAGAATATCAAGAGGGGAAAATGTGCTTCTTAGTAAACAATGCTTCCAGAATTACGGAGGATTAAATTCTGCTACTTGTTAAAGCCGCTTTTAACAAGATAAAATAAAAGCAAATGTTGAAAGGGTTCCACAATTTTTAAAAGCAAAACAAATAAGTGTAGGCTTTTCTAGGCTCCTATTGTGATAAGTTTTATTGCTGTTTCACAAGAGTTAAAGTAGCAAAATGACATATTTCAATTCCTCTAATCCCTGCTGATTTTTATATTAGTTTTATTAAGTCTGAAGCCTGATGCATTCCCGACCCTTCCAGCAGCTTCTTTTCCTCCTTTTGGTAATTTCCATCAACCTTTCATTGGGAGTGTAACTGCTGTCACAATAGATGAATAAAGTCCAGCTATGGTCAGCTTCACAGCATCCTTTCTCTTTCATCACCTTTTTCTGTGCCACACAAACCCCTAGTACACTCTGTAATTTTAGCCTACCTATTTTATTCAAAAGCAGCTCATTAGTCTATAATGACTAACCAAAGCACTTACAGTTTCACTGTCTCAGCTGGCAGATCTATTTTTAGGTAATAGTTCTCCAAAAAGTAACTGGTCCCAGGTATTTTGGCAATGTAAGGTGATGCTACTCTTGCCTGGGTGTAGAAATTTACATCAGCTTTTCTGTGTTTGCGGTTGTGAAGTCCTATTTCCCTGTAACTTCCTTAGTATCATTTGGCTTTTATGATATTTATTTAAAATGAGCAAAAAGGTAGTTGTGTTTCCTTTCTGAAATTAAGCAAGGAAAAATTTCCTTCTTAATTTCACAGACCTGCTTCTAATAAGTGCTTCAGAAAACACATATTTGCTTTTCTGGGGATACCTTTCCCTCTTCCAACAAATTTCAGTTAGCACAGGGACCCAGGTTTTTAATGTAGAATTATTGTTCCCAGTGATTACTTTTAAAGGCAGAGAGAGAGGAGCTGAAAAACAGTTTTAAACTGGGCTGAAAACAGAATCTACTAATATGTTCCTAGCTTAAAATGTATATTGATACAGATCCAACATAAACATTGGTCACTAATCACCTATGAAAAAAGATATCCTCTCTGAGAATTAAATGCTGTCTGGCCTTTTTCATTATGACTTAAATAACAAATTTTCTGCTTCCCTTAAATATCCCTCTTTTATACACATACATGCACACACAAATATATATATATATAATGCCCCCTTGTAATTAGTTTAAATATTGAAAGATAGATTTCAGAGTAAAAAAGAATGCTTTTAAAACTTTTTTTTTCTTTTCTTTTCTTTTCTTTTTTTCTCTTTTCTCACAGAAAGGACAGTTACAGCATATCCTTTTGTGTTTACCATGCTTCAGAAACAGACTGACCCAAGGGAGCGTTTAGTGTATTGTAAATCAGATATTTATAAGTCGATATGCCAGAAAGGCAAGCTGCAGAGGCCCTTGTGCCTCTAGGGCTTCAACAAACCCCCCTTTCCAATACCCACAGATTTCTTTCTTGGTTTAATTTTCAGACATCGTCCATAACTTTCTGTTCTGTTTTTCTGACTGCAGCTGAAAAAGAATTAATTTTGCTTTTTCTTTTTCAGTCATGAGGTACAACCTCATTATCAAACATCAAATTGTGCTATTTACAGCTATTCTAAAAGTTTGCTGAACTTATGCATATAAATCTACTCAACAGCTCCCACCTGGAATGTTTGTGCTGCCACCAATTTCTTGCTCTTCTGCTGCCTGTTCACAGTTAAATATTAGTGTTAATACATTCTGATGGACCAACAGTCTCAGTCTTCATGTATAATAATGCACCAATATATACTGTTTCTATATGATATTCTAAATTTTCACTGTGTTGAAAGTTCCTGCTTAATACCACCTCAGTTAAACAGTGTTTATTCCATTTATTTCTGAAGACCTAACACTCAACTCCTTGGCTCCCCTAAAACACTTAATGATACCCCTAATGATGACAACAGAGGAAATACTGAATACTAAAAATGGGGCTTTGGCAAATACATCAAAGTAGGACAACTTAAAAGACTTACAATGTTTGGTTTAAGACTGTATGCACTGGCAATTTTTCAGCCTACACTTCTGAAGAAGAGAGCTCTCCAAGATCCTGTATGCTCAAAAAAGACAGTTTTCTACTAAATAAATTTATTCACCTTCTTGCTGTTAGCAACTGCTATCCCAGATTTTCCCCCCCGAGCAAAGGATCTCACAGAGAATAGTGCAGGTGAAAATACCCCAGGTTGGCTTGAAATGCCTACTTTTGCACAGATCACCCTGTACTGGTTCACAATCCATCAGTTCAAAATCCACCTCAGAGTGAGGACAAACCAGGTCTCCAGGAAACCTTTAGGATCGGAGGTTTGATCTGAGGAGACTGGAGCAGAACTTATTTTCACAGTAGATTCTGAATTTCGTTACGCCTACCTATACCCTCTCACTGGGGGTCTATTATCATTACTGGTCAGTGGTTTTGGTAGCAGGACAGCAGAATTTAATCTGTCAGTTTTCAATGGTATAGCCTTACACAAATTTCTAGAGTGGCAAGTAAGCATTCTGAGAGTAGAATACACGAATCTTGAGAAGTAGAATACATGAATCCTGAGAAAAAAAATGGGCACTTGGTCTTACAAAAACAGTAATGGTGGATTTCTGGGCACCAAGTCCATGGGGGTCTTGTTGACCTCAGGTGCTGCCTTCTGTGTACTACTTCTGGGGTCTAAATGGAGACAACAATAAGGGGTCATCAAGATACTGACGTTTCAAGAGGGTAGACAATCAGGAAGAAGTACAATTTCAGGGCAAGTGGAATGAAATTAGTGACAAAGACAAGTCAACGGGAAAGAGAAAATGAGAAAAAACTTCTAACAGTGCAGTCTGCTTGGGTATGGAAAGGTACCTCCAGGAGACAAGTGGGATACCTACTAGCCAAGACTAGGAGTCATGGATTATTAATGGAAGTACTGTATGGGATGTTGTTGCATATACATAGCAAACGTGCCCATGGTGTTTGTCTTCTTTATAGCTATTATTCTGTGACCATGGCTGTTTTCAATGTTACCTACAGAGAAGGGTATGTGGGGGGACTTTGCACCCTGCACAGAGCCAAAAAATTTCAGGCTGAAGCCAAAAGGTATGTGTTTCAGAAAAAAAGAGGCAACTTGCCTCCCTCATCTAACCTAGTTAACTTGCCAGCCCACACCCAGTCAAACCCAGAATATTTTTGATAATTTGACACCAGCAAAACCCCCCAAACCAGGCAAAACTGTTATTTTTCTTACTAGCTTTAACTTCCAGGAAGCTGAAGCTGCTACTGGAAAAAATTGCAATATTGCATTGGGAAGGGAAGGGACAGGAAAGGATGGGATGGGATGGGGTGGGGTGGGGTGGGGTGGTATGGAGTGGAAGAGAAAAGAAAAAGGAAAAAAGGAAAAAAGGAAAAAAGGAAAAAAGGAAAAAAGGAAAAAAGGAAAAAAGGAAAAAAGGAAAAAAGGAAAAAAGGGAAAAAAAGGAAAAAAGGAAAAGGGAAAGGAGAGGAGAGGGGAGGGGAGGGGGAGGGGAGGGGAGGGGGAGGGGAGGGGAGGGGAGGGGAGGGGAGGAAAGGAAAGGAAAGGAAAGGAAAGGAAAGGAAAGGAAAGGGAAAAAAGAAAAAGAAAAGAAAAGAAAAGAAAAAAAAAAGGAAAGAAAAGAAAAGAACAGAAAAGAAAAGAAAAAAAGAAAAAAGGAAGTGACAGAAAAAAGAAAAAAGAAACAAATCCTTATTCCCCCTGTTGGATAACAAATTCAATTATGACTGCAGTCCTAATGGCCTGGAGATGGATTTTCTTTTGTCTCTTCTGTTCTCTAGAGAATTGAATTTTCCTCAGTGTCAGAATCTAAATATCAGTGTGCCACTGCTGCACTCTGCTCTTCCCAGAAAGATGACTGGCGTTTGTTTCCAAAGTGTGTTAAAAGGGTACCAACCAATCAAGTATGTAAAAATTTATTACAGAGTGAATTCCTACTCAGCCCTTATTCTTTGTCCTGTCCTATGAGTCATCCTTGCAAAGGGCTGCCTTTGATGGGGGGGCTGTGGCTGGAGGATATCTAAGTCTCATCGGCATGGGTATGCTATCAACAAAAGAGTGCTGGTTTACTTCCTTTCTTCGTGCCTAACTAGCCAGAGAACAAATATTCAAAGAAACCCAACAGGAGCCGGTTTTATGAGAAATCTGAGAACAGTTTTGTCATTTGCTTTTTTTTGTGAAGAAATACGTAGTTTCAATGAGACTTTCTGCCTCCCCCTTTTTTCTTGGAAGGAGTATATGATGAAGTTAACTTTTAAACATTATGAAATGTGTTAGCCCTGGAAAAAAATCCTGTTGCCTTTCTAACTTAAAACTTTATGAATGTATTTTAAAATAATGGGAAACTCTTTTCCCCCTCCATTTCTTCTGTATTTGTACCAAGCTGCACTGTAGTTAATATGGTAATAGCTACAATTTTTAAGAAATCATACTTTTTGAAATCAGTTTGTCATTGAGGAAAGGTCTCCAAATGTGACTTTGACCTGTAGCTTTTCCTCATAATGTTTTTTTCCAGAGGCACACTCCCTGTCCTACTAAGCCGGTTGTACCTTCTCATCTGGTTTCCAGCAGCTGGCATTCCTGGTGGTGGTGTCTCTTGGCCAGCATACATAAACAGCTCAGCACTGCCCACCCACATTCGCTGTGAACACCGGTTTCAGACATTCACTGGGACTCAGCTGGATTTTCTTAGCAGCTTTTTCTTAACCTTTGCTAAAAATGAATGTGATCTGCTTAATCACAATCAAATGTCCCACTATCTATTAATCTGTACGTTACATATAATTACAAACACAGTGGTGCATGCTGTGTGCCTACACACCATGGGGCCAGATTTTCAAGGGCCCAGCACCGACAGTTGGGGTCAGATGCCGTAAAAAAATGTGGTTCCAAATTTGGATACTAAACTCTTTTGAAAATCCAGGCCTGTGTATCAGTGTATACTTGTATATTGACAACAGCTACTGTACATGCTACAACCTTTTGGAGCTTTTCTAAATTCAAGCCTATGTTTTCATGCTTTCATCTGCGCCACTCCTTTAAAATCCCACATGGTGTAGCCTATTTCTTCCCCTTTTCCCCTTCTAGCTAAACCAGAACTTTAAAAACAATTGTGCCCTTCACAAACTTTCAAAAGCATAGCTTTATTCTGTGCTCTCTGTAGCTGTAGATAACAACAGAGCCACCATAAATGACATTCATTTACTGTTTCTGGCATGCATCACAGGCACATATGGAATATGCTTCTAGAAGCTCTGCAAGTAATTCTTGTGACGGGAACAAACTGGACTCTAATTTTTTTTGTTCCAAATCTGTAAAGTGGAAAGCATAAAATTACTGTATCACAACCACACATCACATAAAATGTTTGTGTTTTGCAGCTGCGATGCAAAGGCTACCTATTGGCTTCCACTAAGGTTGAAAACATGCAGCAACTTCCACTGCAATTTTGCACACTCTTACTTCCAGTAATACTATGACTTAGAAAGTTCTTATGCTTTCCCTGAGGACGATTTTTCTATACTTGTAAAAACTTAAACCCTCTGATAAATATGTATTTTTAAAAAACTGGATTACGGAAATGCAAAATGTTACTAAACAGTGGCATGCTTTGACTCGTTTGAAACAAAATGAGACAAAAGCAGATTAAACCAAGCAGTACTGGTTTATTCTAGTAGCTGACAAAGACAGACTATGTGTGTACCATCATGTCTGTGCAATGTCACATGATGAGATGATTTCTGCAGGTAGCGTACACCCAGTGTCAAAGAAATGCTCCTGAAAGCTGCAGGATGGAGTCACTTGTGCCTGAAGAAGATGTGATTGACAAGACAGGAGCACAGATCAGATGGAACATCCACAGGACACACACATGAAATTGTCGTGATGACAACCAATATGATGCCCCATGAGGGGCAGCCAGCACAAATATCTGTAGAATTTCTGTTTCTCTTTTAAAGAGTGTTTAACAGCATCTTCTAGACAGCTGATTCCTTGTAGGCAGATCTTTCAAAATTTTCCAGTGAAACAAAGTGGCATTCAATCTGCACTGAAATATGGGAATGTGGTGATTTGGAAGGCAGCCTATAAAAACAGAACAGAATAAACCAGTGAGAAATATTTCAGAAGTTTGCAGCTAATATTTTGATTTTTTTAATAGAAACTGGAAAGACCATTTAAAAAATACTTTATCAACTAAACAAGAAAATAGAAACGCCATAAAATTAAGAAGGAATACTTTGATATCCTTTTAAAGTAATACTAAAAGACAAATTATTTTTTGAAATTCTGCTTTTGTAAGAAATGTCTAAATATAACACATTGATCTTAGTTAAAATGAAAACAAATTTTGAAATAACCTAATTTCCAGCTCCCACACAGCTCCTCTTTGAAGTCTTCAGCTGTGAAGTCAATTAATGACATAGAATAAATACCAGATGGCTTTTGCCAAGTAGATGTTCTAGGAACCAAAATTACTCTTTTTCTTTCCCTTTCCATTTTTGCTTTATTTGCATAAGAGTAGGAGATTAAATTCAAGTAAAGCAACTATTGGTGCTCATATAAGTAAAAGAAATGGATGCAAAGATTCAAGATGAAACCCTAGACCATTCCTAGCTAATGGTGTCTAACTTTTCACCAGTCTGGGCACAGAAAACAGGAGAGATGCAGAAAGAGGTGTTCTGAGCTATGAGATGCTAAGTGACCAGATTAATCCCTAATGCAACTCTGAGCAATTGTGGGCCTCCCAGAGACCCCAAAAGTTCTACTTTGATCTTGCACCCTGTAGCACCAAAGCTGGATTCCCAGCGTTACTCCTCAGCCCTCCAAAGGATTCCCCTGTCTTACTGATAGGCCATTGAGGCTGGGAAAACCTGTAGCTTTCTTCCCTCATCAGATGGAACCTGAAAGCAGCTATTTGCTTGTTCAGAAATGTTCAGGAAATTCATACGACCAGAAGACTTCTAAGTCACTCTCATAATTCTACTGTTTCTGACACAACAGCGATTTGGGATCAGCTAGGATTGACTGTTTACAGCGCTGCCGATTTCTCTGTACCCATGAAGATTTTAGACAATTTGATAGTCTAACATACAATTATTCTATATAAGATTGGCATCTTGTCTTACAGACTATTCTCACAGGTTTTGGCATGAGGCAACAAACACTAGATAAAACAGACAGGGTTTTCTGGAGTGAGCTAGTAATGCACACATTCCTACCTCTCCTAATGAGAATTTTTCTTTTGATTCCAACGGAAGTGATTCTTTTTCCTAAAGGAGATTAATCCCAGTGATATGCAAAAGGACTATTCAAAAGGGTTGTTTATGTGATTAACCATTTAAAATTGGTACAGAATGACATGCTTTATTCATTCTCCAGAAAAAGTCCTGCTGAACAGACCCATTTCACTGGGAATTTAGTTAGGGGCTTTTCCCCTGCTGAAGAAGTGACTTGAAAATCAAGCCCCGTATTTCCATTATTTACTGCCCACTTTACAGACTTCAGTGGAAGCTCCGAGACTGCAGTGAGGGCAGACTCTAGTTTTAAAATACACTACATCCATTATTTGAATTTCATCTCCTTTTGAGTTCATTACTTCTTACTTGAGTCACATGCTGTATGTGTCTTACTCCTTGGATTTGCTGTGTCCTCTGAAGAAAGGCTGCCTCTTACTTGTAGTACAAGAAGGTCATGCATTTCAATCAGTCTGCAGTTGTGAACAGAAATTACGGCTTCATGACATTTACTCTTTCTAGTTTTAACTGCAGTCTTTGAATGGTGTGCTAGCATGGAATACCATGTTTTTTCATGGTAATGCATAACCACATACCTCTGGTCTGAGATAATTTCCTCTAATCTCTAAAATAAAAGGTTAATGAAGAGCTATTGATCAAGTCTCAAACTAAAAATGAACTTTCAGGCTCTTTGTTTCAAAGCGAGTGATTTCTCTTGTTCTTCTGGTAACAGAAGAGAAGTCCTGGCTCCTTAAACATCATAAATGTAATCAAGCTGTCATCCTACTGCTCATGGTAACAAACAAAGAAAATGCAATAAAGACAGCTTTGCACTGCAGATTAGTGGGGTCCATTTAGTCTGAAAGGCTATTTGTACAAATCCAAGCTGAAGCGTAAGGCATCTGGGAAATGTGTTTACAGTGACTCTAGGATCCTTCTTTTCTCACTGACTTCTGGCAAAACCCCTAGATGAATCACAGGCTGCAGGCTGATTTGAACCTGAGAAAGTATTCTTTTTTGCAAAAATGAGTTAATTGCTCACTCAGATTGATGGTCAACATGGGAAGATCAGTCTTCTATTTATAGATATCCTATGTTTGGAAGTACCCACAAAATCGTACAACTTTTGTGTTGTACTCAGAGGAATTTTATATCATGTGAACAGGAGGAAAAAAACCCATCCTCAGGTTAGAGCTCTGCCTCTGGTCTGTGCTGTGATGAGTGACCCTGCGAGAGTATCAGGTTAGCTAGGTCCAGAGAAGATGATGGCCTTGTGAAGGACAAATGTCTTGTATTGTTCTCCAAGAAGCAAAACCTGCTGTGGTGGTTTCACCTTGCCTGTGTTATGAGCAAGCTCAGGCTCAGACAAATTTAGCTGGGACTGGAGAGATGGAGGCCTGCTGGTGGATCTTGTTCTGGCTGTCACAACAGGGCTGCTGCTTGTCATAGCCTACATGAAACATCATCCAGCAGCCGAGTGGGTCTGACTAGCCATGCTTGGGCACAGTGAAATCAATAGGAGCATTACTGTTGACATGAACACCATTTAATTCTCAGAGCATAGCGTAAGGGATCCACACAGACTGCAAGACATGGCAATAGAAACTCCACCTGTATCTTGCAGATCTGGGCAGTGTACAGGCACATAAGGTTGGTGCAAAGATCCACCTTATCTCAGAATGTTCTTCCTGTCCTGCCAAAGGATACACAAAATGCACAAAATTGTACAACTAAAGATTGAAAGTATTTGGGTCCATTAAAGATGGTAATTTTTAAAAAAATGTCTCTTAAGAGCACAGGAGCAGGCAATTCCAAAGTGTCCAAAGTCAAGCAAGCAGGACAGAAGGCCGGCTTGGCTGAGCTGGGGTCTTCTTCTAGAACTGAGGTAGAAAATGAAAGCGTATGGACATTGGATGCAAGGACAGGCAACACAGGAGGCCTACAGAGGTGGTGTTTGCCGCTGTAGGGAGAAAATTTGTGCGGCAAAAACTTGATTAGAGTACAAGCTGGCCGGCACTGTGAAGGACAACAAAAAGGGTTTTTAAAAATATGTCAACAGCAAAAGGAGGATCAGGGATAACATTGGTCCATTACTTGGTGAGGCTGGTCACCTCACAAATAGGAACATAGAGAAAACCGAGACATTTAATGCCTTCTTTGCCTCTGTCTTCAACAGCAATGATGGGCTCTATAATCTGCAGACCCCTGTGTTGGAAGACCGTGACTGCAGGGATGATAAACTCCCAGCCAACTCTGAACTTGTTGGAGGCTTCCTGCTCCATCTAGATACGCATAAGTCTATGGGGCCTGATGGGATTCATCCCAAGGTATTGAAAGAGCTGGCCAATGTCATCATGGGACCTCTCTCCATTAATTTTCAGCAGTCTTGGGAGTCTGGAGAGGCCCCAGTTGACTGGAAACTGGCAAATGTTGTCCCAGTTTTCAAGATGAGTAAGAAGGAAGACCCTGGTAATTACAGCCCCATCAGGCTCAGTTCAGTGCCTGCTAAAATTATGGAGAGGGTTAGCTAAAATTATGGAAAGGTTTGTGCTGGGAGTTACTGTAAAACACTTGAGAGGCACACAGTCATTGGTCATAGTTAGCATGGGTTCGCAAGGGGGAATTCCCGCTTAACCAACTTAATTTCCTTTTATGACAAGGTCACCTATTTAGCTGACCAAGGGAATGTGGTGCGTTTGGATTTTAGCAAAACTTTCGATACTGTTCCTAGCAGTATCTTTCTGGACAAAATGTCGAGCACACTGCTAGACAAGTCCATAATACGTTGGGTGAGCAGTTGTCTGGTGGCTCAGGCTCAAAGGGTTATAGCAAATGGGGTTACACCAGGCTGGCAGCCAGTCACCAGTGGGGTTCCCCAGGGCTCAATTTTAGGGCCAGTGCTCTTTAATATTTTTAGAAATTATCTGGGTACATCAGTCAAATGTACATTAAGTACGTTTGCCAATAAATTAGGAAGAGCTCTGGATTCCCCTGAGGGTAGAGAGGCCTTACAGAGAGATCTGGACAGGCTAGGGAGCTGGGCCATCACCAGCCGTATGCAATTTAATAAGGGCAAGTGCAGTTTTGCTCACCTGAGATGGGGTAATTCTGGTTATACATATGAACTGGGGGATGAGAAACTGGAGAGCAGCCCCAGGGAAAAAGATCTGGGGGTTATGGTTGATGGTATCTTGAATATGAGTCAATAGTGTACCCTGGCAGCCAAAAGGGCCACATGTGTCCTGGGGTGTGTCAAGCGCAGCATAGCTAGGTGTTGAGGGTGGTGATTGTCCCCTCTTCACTGCCCTGGTGCAGCCCTACCTCAGTCACTGTGTGCAGTTTTGAGAGCCTCAATGTTAGAAGGACATCAAACTATTAGAGTGCGTCCAGAGGAGGGTGACCAAGATGGTGAAAGTTCTCGAGGGCAAGACTTGTGGGGGGTGGCTGAGGTGACTTGTTTCATTCAGCCTGGAGAAGCGAAAGCTGAGGGTGACCTCATTGCAGTCTACAACTTCCTCAAGAGGGGCAGTGGGGGGACAGGTGCTGATCTCTCCCTGGTGACCAGTGGTAAGGCACAAGGAAATGGAATGAAGCTGTCAGGGGAAGTTTAGACTGGACATTAGGAAAAGACTTTCCATTGAGTGGGTGGCTGGTCACTGGAACAGGCTCCACAGGGAAGTGGTCATGGCACCAAGCCTCTCAGAGTTGAAGGAGTGCCTGGACAATGGTCTTAGTCATATGGTTCAGTTTTAGGTAGTCCTGCAAGGAGTAGGGATTTGGACTTGATGATCCTCATGTGTTCCTTCCAGCTTGAGCTATTATATAATTCTATGATTCTATGATTCTAAAACATTCAGCTAATATTTGCATAGAAATAACAGTTACGGAAAACTACAGCAACTGTCATGGTCCATTTGTAACTCTCAAATTTACAGGACAAGATATTATGTAAATTAAACTTTATTCTATGAGCTCAGTAGGAAAGAAAGCAAACAGACACGTCAAACAAGGGCTCAATCGCCTTTGTATGACTAGTTCAATACATTAATTCACTAGTTCGCTTCATTCATGAGGTTTCCAATTCACAAGTTTGCTAATTTGTAACTCACAACTGGTAACTCATGTGCCTATAAGCAAACTAGTTACCTAACCAAGTAAGGGTGGGAGTGCTCATCCTTTCTCGCCCTTCAGGGTTTGGGCATTCCCTCTATCACATGGTGGGAATCACGAAACCCTCGGCAGTCTGCCTTGCTGTTGGATGCACTTCAAAATCTTTTTGGTCAGGCTGATGTACTTATACCTCCCAGCTTGGAAGTTGGAACTATACGATTTCTGTAAGTTAGTGGATTCTGAAGAAACTACCAGATGATCAATATGCAAGGATGATGGCTGCAGAAGACAGCAAGCTGCAGGTGATAGTGGCTGCATAATGAACTTTAGCCCTTCCTGGCCATAGTGTTCTGCCCACATGCTGCTCTCGCGTGGACCTAATGGTGCTGTTCCCAGCATACATTGAGTCTTAGCATGGGCTGCGTGCTAGCCAAAACCTGAACAGGAGTTGAGTGAACAGTCAGACAGCTTACTTCAAGAAGGCAAGAATACAACTGTTCCAAACTTCATGATCTTGCCAGGTGGCCTTGGACAAACCACAGCACTTTCCTTGTCCACTTATAAAATGGGGGATATTCTCCTACTAAAACATGCAATGGTGTCTACTGTAGGGAGCTTCATATCCAAGTGGCTCCACCAGATGCTAGTACAATAAATGGAATATTTTTTTATAAATATTAATTGCATCTACAGTGTCAGGCACTTTGATACTCTGCAAATCATTACACCAAATTCAGGCATGGTGTAAGTGGGAACTATGCCTCTTGATTTCAGTGGAACTTGAATGTCTATGTTAGAGCTGCATTTGACAATTTCTGTTCATAACCAAGTCAAACACTACCGACATTTTTTATAACTGAAGCTATAGTTTGGTGATATAAAAGAATATTAATAATATAAACAACATAGTAAACTTTGTTATACTTTCTCTGGGTTCTTTGCTTCCCTTAGATCAATTCGATACTTACGCATCTACAAACTGTTCTCAATGAGTGCTTGAGGTAGGACTCTGGGTAAAATAAGGATGTATTTATCTTGGAATAGCAACACACCCATGAGGGTCTCAAAGATTGCATGTTTAGTAGTCTTTGCTTTGGGGCAGCATCTCTGATGCAAAAGCAGAAGCAAGAAAACAGAGACAGAAGCATATGATGAAATTCAGAGATCACAATATTCTTAAAATTACGTAAGCGTCCAGACCTCAATGGTCAGAGGTAGGTTATGACCTGACTTCTCCTCAGTTTGCCCAACAAGCAAAGGTATGAGTAATTTTGCCCCATTTCTTTCAGTAAAATTCTCTCCTTATTCTGCAAGGGCGTCTTCTGCCTTGTCACAGCAACTGTCTGTCCACAAGAAGGCAGTCTTTCAAACAAAGTGGCCATAATGTAATTGGTTACCATAACCAATCTACCTGTCTGTCATTCTGTCTACACCCCTACTTCCCTTCCTTCTCCTTTCCTCTGCAGTCTGAGCTTTCCTAAGTCAGGATTTGTATCTTCACATTACGGTACATTGCACATCTCTGTGCAACGAGACTGTACTTCTTCCCAAACAATTAAAGTTCAGTTGTGACCCACTGACTATACTCCTCGTAGGATATGGCAAGCCTAGGGGAAGAATTAAAAAGTATTTGTTTTCTTCCTGGGGTAAATTCATTGTGTCTTCAAGTCCTGACAAGACGGTTCTCAACCCCTGGACCACATGCTGTGAGACAAACTCAGTCCTGGTGTCACCCTAATTACTCTACTGGAATTATGCCAGTACCAATGTCTATACTTGAAGATTTACTGCTGTAAAGTATTACAGCAGATACGTCTCTCAGATAGAAAGACAGTATATATGTAATACTATAAAACAGCAAAAAGCTTTTGTACTGTGTGCTGCGCACATATGCACATGATAAAACCTTGAATCAAAGGATATATTTACCATTGCCTTTGACTGCAAAGGGATGAAGATATCTCCCACACTGTTCAAGTGCAAATAAATGATAAAATGGATCAGAATATGAGAAAGAAACAAATGCCTAGTGAAATCTTTAGAAGTCATTTATTGAATTACTGGTTTTAGTAATCTGAAACAATATGGACACTTGGTCTGACGAGCATATTTTCATTTCTATTCCTACACTCTGTTGTGAAATGAAACACAATAAAGCTTAAAGAACATGTTGGCTAGAGATTTTTGCCCACTGTTGACTGGGAGGAAAGGTGACAAGGCAGGCTTACATCCCAAGCTACTCAGTAATGAAGAGCCACCTAAACTGGTATAATAGTTTTTTCACATTGAAAAAATACAGAGCAGTAATAGAGTTCCTGTCCTTGTCCTGAGCCAGAAGCTGTAGCTCTCTGTGGGAGGCACATATGTAGCCATTGGAAAATGGCTCTACTGCTTTGTTTTGAATAGCTTTTCACCAGGTGCAGATGCCAGATGCACGACCTTCTGCACTGCAGAAAGCTCTGGATCACTTCTGTCTTGCAGGGAATTTTCTACAGTAATATCATACTCAAAGTAGATCCCAGTGTTTCAGTTCTCGCTAGGAAATAAAGTCTGTGAGTGCTCGGGTGACAAAGGAGGAAGCAAGAAGACAGATACTGCAGAAGGTCTGCAAGATCGTTTTTCACTGTTAATTTGGATGACAGTTTGTTAATAGTCATGGCTGGATGGAGAGATGTGATTTAATGGTCTAAGTGCAGAACTAGAAACTATAAATCTCTAATTTGGCTCTGAAGCACCATTTTCTTGTAGTCTGAGCCAAGTTATTTAATCTTTCTTCACCTGTACAATGGGGATACTAGTAAATATTTTGCAGGGCTATATGGAGGGTTTATTAGCTTGAGTTTCTAAAGTATTTCACAGGTAAAAGAACTGAGGATATCCTTTAAAAATATAGACAGATGCTTCCATTCAGATGAGGTTTTGAAATTCTGGTGCTTTACCTACTTTTATCTAAATTTCATTTAAAGTTTTGGATCTTATTAAATTTAATGAAAAAAGATATTTGAAAACTGTATTAAAACTTTTGCCAGTTTTAAAACCTTTTTTTTTAAAAAAATATTTTTTATAAAATAAACATATTTATTATTATATAAAATGAAGAAATATAAATAAAATTTTAAAAAATGATTAATTAAAACCCTTTCCAATACAATGATGTATTTTCTTTCCTCTGAAAGTATCATGGATCTTGTTCTATTCTTTATCTTCCTGTTTTCCTCAGACTCTCCTTTCTTTTTTTCTCCTCTCTTTTTATAATTTTGTAGAAGATTGTAATATATATTATTTTTTACTTAGATCAGGATGGAACTGACTTTGGTTTCAGATTGTCCAGGCTACGTTCAGCATAGGCAAGCCTCAATACACCTGACAGCCCCAATTATAGTTCTTACACTCTTGTAAGCAATTACCCTGACAAACGCTGTCAAATCAGTCAAAATCATATACAAGGTTAAGAGCTGTAATAACTACCAGAGAGGCCTGTTGAATATTAGAAAGGATTTTGGAATTGATAGGGTACAATGGCTTTGATTGCAAATGACTTCTAAGAATCAAACCTGGTTTGAGGACGAAAACAAAATTTGGTCTTAAATTTATCTTTCTGAAGTTATTCACAACTTCTAACTTTAACAAAAAGGGTGGTAGCTTGTTGCTGTATTTACATTGAAAGAAGTAGCTGCAACATCAGTCGTTTAGATTTAGAGCACAAAAGGTTGAAAAATAGAAGGTTACAGCAACTTCTCGATATTCATGAATAAGAGAGAAGAATGGGAAGAAGATTCAGGTTAGATTTTTTTATACTGCCTTATTTTGCCTGATGTGGAAAACATTTTAAGAATATCCTTTTTAGAGTGAGAATAGTGTAGAACCAAAAACACTTTCGCAAAGCAAGATTCAAATCACATACCTACTGCCTTGTAATTAACAGGAATATCACTGATCATCCCTACTCTGGTAACATTCTTTAAATGCTCAGTGTTACAATTTCTCCTTATTCCTCCTAAATACTTCAAATATGTAATTTTTCATATGTTTTATATGTTTTTATATAAAATCATGATTTTCTTACAAACACTAAGGTAAGGATTTGGGAATGTGTATAATATTTACATGTACTGGGCTAAATTTCCTTTCTATTGTTATCAATGGCAAAACTTCTATTTAATTTCAGTAAAAGGAGGATTCAGCCGATACTTTTGCTAAACAGCAACTGAAAGCACTCATATTAATTTATTTAATTTGTATTAATTTTTCATCTGAACTATTGACATCTTGTTCTGCTGTGGGAAAAATACCAGATTCTATTTTAATAGAAGGCTGCATCCAAGTGGAATTTGAAAATCTAAAAGGTGTCAGAATCAAAACTCCTATTTTAAATAAGGGCAAGAAACAGGTCTGTTAAGTCTTCTAGAGAACAAATTAACAAGTGGGAATGATTAAGCCAGAAATGACTTGGTGTTCTAATTGAAGAAGTTATGCAGCATGATGTCACCCTCTGTTATTAGTATTTAATTGCTTTCAGAGAGAGCTCAGTGTGCCTCTCTTCTCTCTCCCACAAGAAAACACTCACAGAATTTAAAATGCATGAAGTTATAGAAGAATGTTGCTGTTTGCACACACTTGGTCTGTTTTAAGTTCATGTAATTAAGTTAGCTAAATAAAAACCATGGAGCTGTTTGTAGGCTCAGCTTTGGATTTTTCATTTTATGCATCCAGGTCTGTTTCCAGTCTCATTGGCTGGTTTAAGGACTTCTCTTGCAGTGTGTCTAACAAAGAATAGTCACATCCCGTGTCTGCACCTGGTTTGCTGAACTGGCTATTTGAATTTTTCTCAGCAAAGTGTCAGTGTAGAAGAGTCATTATGCCATAGAACCTGAGAGGGAGAGGAGGGCACCAGGCTCATTCTTTATCCATGCATAGTAAGTGTTCAAAATCTTTTTGTCATCAAAGTGTTGGGACAGATGAACTCAACTTTTACATTAAAGCCAAGCAAAAGCTTTACTGTGTGTTTCTATCAACTGCAGATCATTTAGCCTGCATTAAATTATCTGAATAGAACTATATATACACCACAAAGAAAGAAAGAAAGACTTAAATTAATGACATTTGAAAGGAGAACATTACACACTGCAGACTAGTTTCTACTTCTTGCTCACTCGGGTAGCCCCTGTCACAGCAGTAGAACTACTGAAGCATCATTACCCTGTGATTTGTATCTAGCTTTTTTTCTACATCCCTGATCGCTCCTTTCATACACATAGTGCACACAGCCAGCTTTTAACAATTTCACCAATTCAATTCAAAATACTGAAGAAAAAAAATTGTAAACAACTGAGATTTAATTTTGTCGGATTTCTGACTTCTTCATCACTATGACTTTCTCTAGATGCTTGCAAAACAATGGTCCTGGGAAATGTTATGCACTCTCAGCACCTTTTCCTGATATTTTTGAATAGCATGTCCAGCTCGCATGTTTTCTACTGGGCTAGTTGCATGGTTGAAAAATAGATGTCTTAGACAATGCTGTAAGGGCCAGGGCTGTGTGACTTTTGTCCCAACTTTATCTACCTATGCTTCAGCTTCAGAAGTGGAAAAAAAATCTCAGTTGGGCCTTCTAAGAAAAAAGATACGCCTGAGGGTTTCTGTCTGAAACAGATCCAACAGAATAAATATGATGGAGAGAAAAAAATGTTTTCTCCAAACATGGAGATTGCTATCCCATCTTGGGGCAGCCTGATGCAGGGCTTTTTCTGACTAACAATTTTCCTTCTTGCTACCTAACAGACCTCAGTTGAAAAGTAGAAAGAAGTGAACATTAAAAATGCAAGAAAAGAAACCTTTGTTTCTGGCTGTCATGCCCAGGTGACGCCTCCTAAAACAAATTCCTTATTCCACAGCAGGATCTAATCCTTTTTAACCACATTGTATAGGTTTCTCTTGGTTCCGACAAATGAAAACAGAATATAATGTACTTCAAATGACTGTGCATCAAGTGAAAAACTGTCTGAACCAGAACTGCTTCTTGGTCACTTTTCCAGCTCTGGATCTGTTTTTCTGATTGACTGGATGCCAAGCCAAAATGAATTCCAAATCAAATACAAGAATAAATGCGGTTTATTATATTACAATACAATAAAGAAAATAGCATGCAACATGATAAAAGGAAACAGTACCAGTTATTATGCACAATACGATAAAAGAGCAATAGGAGAGAAGCATCAAATCATTACTGCTGTGTTACAGAGACTAAGAAAAGGATACATCACCAGTTACCACCTTAACATCATCCAGGCCCACAATTTAGCTGGGAACCCCCATTGCAGCCGGTGCCAGGAGTCTCTCAGTAACTGGGAAAATTCCTACACGGTGCATCCACCCATAGGTGAGGCTTCTGGCCCAGTCCCGGAGCTGGCTCACCTTTATACTCAGTGACAAACAAAAACAGTTTACATACCTAGTGTATGCAAACTTACAAGTTTATGCTAAGTGCAGGCGTGCACTATTTCATGATTTGTAAGGTCTGCACACACCAGGGACGTTGGCCAGATGCCAGAGGATGGTGGAGTTACCACCATGACACAGCTGTGCACAATATTTATTGCCTGGATGGTCCTGCTCATATCTTGCTTGTTCAGGAGGCTCAGGACAAGCACCACCTGCTTGCTAAAGTTGTCCCTGAGCTCCCTGTCCAAGTTAAACAATTCCTAATTAAATGCAAAGACTTTTTCATAAGCAGTAATCAATTTAATAATTTTTCACCACAGGATCTCAAAACACATTTTTAATGTAGTTGCTTGTCTTTAGGTATGTTTATGCTACACTACCATAAAATTACAAAGTGGGAGATACAGATGAGTAAGTTCTCAGAATAAGACACATAAAAATACAAATCATGAAGCTCATGAAATGAAAGGAAAATCTTTTTCCTGGAGGAACCTGATGTGAATCCAAAAACTTTGCTGAGACTCAGTGGCCTGGTTATTTTACCCCTCCTGTGGGTCTGGCTGCCTGTGCTCAAGACTGGTTCCAATACGGTGCAGCTGTGCAACCTGGGGTGAGGCTGCTGTGAAAAGTGCTGTGAAAGAGCAGTGAGAAGTAGCACTGGGGCTCCTTGCTTTGCTGGGGAGGTGCAGGTAAGGTCAGGCAAGTTGAACTATACTGCAGCTACGCCAGGGCTTGGCTAAGTACTTTGCTGTTTCAGACCCTGACCAGACTTGATTTCATGGTTTGACTTCAGATCAGCCTCATCATTGTGAACTTGCCTGGCTATCTTTGGACACATGGCTGATGAGTTTACCAGTTATCAGACTTGCCCTGCTCTTCTAGTTCTGGGCCCTTGCCTGTAAAGCTACCACCCCATCTGCCTTGCTGTTCCTCTTAACTCTGGGTTTACCTTCCCATATAGAGCAGCCCAGTCCTGTTGCTCTCTGGGAAACTATTTGCTTGTATTAGACATGGAGGGTTTTTGTGCTAATTGGGTCTGTTTTGTTGAAAATAATGAAGGGAAGAAGATAAACACAGAAGAAAATTTAAGCCAAGAACCCAGAGAAACTGTTTATCTATACTGTAAAGATGCAATAGTAAAGAGTGACAGTACTAGAATATTATCTGCACACGCACCATTTTTAGCCATTCAATACATTCCTTCATGAAAACACAGCTTTTCTGAAAAATGAAATTTCTTGAGTATAATTTTTGTTTACATAAATATCTTGGCTGTATTTTGGCCTTTTCCCTTACCTTCCTTCCGACTTATAGTTCGTTATTTCCGGCTCAAACCCATCTCTGGTTGTGCCACAGTTCATCACTCTACGAGGAACTTAATTCAACTGTCTTGTGCTAAGAATTTTTTCTTTACATTACATTTCGAGGCAACGTGTGCTACATGGAACTTTGTCTTCAAAGAATAAGGTTTATAATATTTATGAGAAAAACATCACAGGTTAGAAGAACACATCGATGTGAAGATTATTTTTGACTCCTTTTTTTTTCCAGAGAAATCCTACTGTAACAGGGTTTTTTTTTTCTCAGATGATGTGACATTCTCACATCACCTTATTCAAAATGCTTGTAGGAATCAGTTAAATCTTTTATACTGGTGAGAAGGACTAGATCTGCTCTTAGGAGGTCTATTTTTGTGCAGAAGTGTTTCAAATAGTTTTAGAGTTTTCCATATTGTTTTTTATTATTAAATAAAATAATGATACAAATATTTTTTTAATTAAGCATTGCTTTCTGAAGTGAGCCCTATTACTGTTTTATGTTTGTCACACGATGAAGACATGAAGACATTCTGTACTTTTAACAGCAGGACTATAAAAGATCAGGGCTTCACTGGCTGTCCTGTTTCCTATCATCATGAAAGTGGACATTTCAAGAGCTGACTGTGGATGTGGTGTGTTACTGTTATGGAGAGGTTTTCTAACAAAACACAATGTATATAATGAGAGACCAGAGGAACTGGGAAAGAATGAGAGAAAGGGAATAGAATTAAAAAAGAAAAAAAGAAAAGAAATAAAAGAAGAAGGAAGTATTTGGCTTTTCTTTTATATGGTAAAGTACCATTTTATAGTTCTTGACACAGCCTTGTTAAAAACTGGTTGAACAATGCGGGCAAGATATATAATAGACGACATGAATTTGGTAGCAGAGAATGGACAATACAGACTAAGAAAGAAAAGCTGAAATCAGTAATGGTAAAGCACTCTTCTCCCCCTCTTTATATTTATGAATACAGCAACAGAGCTTTTAGTATTGTTAGTACAGGAAAAACATCTGACAACCATTAAAATTCTACACAAACATAGTATATTAACAAATGTTCAACCTCCATTGAAATACACCAGTGTGAATGAACTTGTCACAGTCTTTGGAAACTACTTGTAGGTGATGCAAAAATGTGATTTTTTTCAGTACAGAAACTATAATCACAAAACATATTCAAACAACTTCTCCAGTAGAAGGCATAGGAGGCACCGGGCAGCAAGCAGTATTATGGGAAAAAGATGGCATGTCCCTTTACAGCTGGATAAAATGCACACCAAGATAGGCACCATGAGTCATGAGGCAGTGAAAACCAGCTGCTGGCTCTGCTCTTTCCTGATTGGTTTAAATCACCACTTCTGGAGCTGTTCTTTAAATTTTTTCAAGGCTCTGACTTTGTAAGCAAGTGATTACTTAAGAGGTGGGTGAAACAACAGCTTGGAAAATCAATTTATTTTGCATGAACATAACAGTTTTCTGTATTCAAGAGATAATGATGAAAAAACATGGAAACTTCCAAGAATGAACAAATAACTGAGTTATACAACAAATGACTTACATACAACCGGATCCTAACAATTTCCTCAGAATTTTTCATCTGAATATGAGTGACTTATATGTGCTCAGGTATATAGTAGTGTAATCCAAATATATGTGACAAACTGTTTTACTGATAAGCCATTGCATTATGTCATTAACAATATTCTAAATATCACCACTGAAAACAAGATTCTCTTCCAGCCTATTTAGCTCAGCAAATCCTTCAACCCAAATGCAAGTCTTCTTTAATCAGGTTTTTTTTTTTCAGGTTCCAAGGTCTCAATTCAGAGAAACCAACTGCATGCCTTGAGTGTCTATCAAACCTGGTTCTACTAGATGAGTGACAGTAACAAGGTGATGTCTTTAAATAATAGATCCTGTGCTGAGGATCTGAAAGAAGAAAATCTGGGGTGTTTTATTTTGGTAATCTTAAGAAAACAAATTTTCTGCTGCAAAAATATGCAGATTTTGGAAATGCTGATCGTTGTCTTTGAATGTATACTGTATGTTTTTTTGGCATCATACAGTGCAGAGCGCACCACTTGTTCCCTGCATGCACGGATATCACAGAAGCAAGCTAGCCAATACAAAAGCAAGGAACCAGCAAATGAACAAAGCCTTTCTACTAACTGCCTGAAAGAAAGAAAAAAGGGAAATAATTGCTTCTGTTTTCAAGTACTGTAATGACTGAGGCTCATAAATGTCTGCTAGTAGGAGAGCTAAATGAGGTATTGCAACACACCCTACTTAGAGTTGAAAGCCTTGATCAGTGACAGCAGAATTCAGCAGCTGCTGTCAACCACAAACTAATTTCACTTCACTACTTCACTAGCTGTACACAAATCCTACCCATTACTTAAATTTTTATGCAAATCCTATCCAATTGCATTGGATTTTTAACTTCTCACTGGTTATGCCTGAGCTTTCTGAGGCATGAATTCCCTTACACCAAAAACTACCTAAGATGCTCAGAGTTTTGCTCCTGAAGAGGGGCAAATCTCTGTTGCAGGTTCTGGATACATGTGAGGCAGGTGTCATGGTATTCTTGAGTCCTAAGGAGAACTCCCTCCCACCTTAACCCAAAAGGTAGTAGTGTCAAATCCTTGCTCTTCATATAGGATCAGATATCACTGCAGTAATCAGCATTAGTAAGCCCAGAATTTAATCTTTTTGAGACGGCTTTCCACCAGTAAGCAGGTTGCTATTCTCCAATAAAGTTCTCATTGACTTTTTGGAAAATGGGAAGGCTAGTACATTCAGTTCTCCTTCAGCATCTGTATAAATTTCACAACCGTCTCCTTTCAATTAAGATTCTAAAAATTTAGGGGAAAAGTAATTGTTATGTTGTATGAAGTCATGGATATCTTCTATTACTTTACATAGCTATTTCACTTACAACTTTCTCTTCAGGTCATGTGACATCTTCATTCCCATCAAGACTAATTTGAAGTGAAGAGCTTGTGTACTACACCTTTCACAAGGTGCTTTTTCTGACACCTCTTGTTGGTTTCCTGAACACACCATCAGCATCCTCAGTCCTGGCTTAGAGAAACTATGCAGTTTGGTATGGCACAACAATGTGTCCTATGCTATAAGAAGAGAGAAAGATGCTGTTTGTTCTTACTCCAGCTTCAAGTCTTGCTTATTCTACCTAACACTGCAGCATCTTTAGTAGAAACAATGGAAAGTCCCATTCTCTTTACAGCATGGTGTCTATTGCAGGTCCTGTGCTTAGGCATCTTTCTCTCTTTGGGACATTGCTTTAGGAAACCAAGGCAACCAAACCCAGGACAACAAGTTCCAAGAGCTGGCAAGGTGCTTAAACATTAGGCACCAAAACTATCAACATGCTGTGGACCTAAGTCTCTAACACTGCTAGAAACCTCAGTGTGAGAGGGTATTTACTCTTTTTTCCACAGTCTGGTAAAACTGTTGCGTGTTTTGTTGCATGCACAGCTCTGCTGAATTTGGACTTCATCAGGCACCATGTCCTCTGGAAATCCACTTTAGTTATGATTCCCCTGCACTATCCCTTTTAGTTTAGCTTATAGCAAACCACATAACAACATCCCATTGGGTCTTTGCTTGACTAAGAAGTTTTGTAAGAGTGCTGAGCCTTTTGTGGGTTCTGCTTTGTTTTTTCATGCAAACATTTTGAAGGGGGAAAAAAGTGGGCTTTATTGGTGTTCTCCATAAAAGCTTTTGTTGTGAAAATTATTGCTTTTCTTTTTTGAGGGTCTGGATATACATAAGTAGTACATTTCATAGTCTTTGAAATTCAGTACAAGCAAAAAGGAAAAACACAAAAGAAAACATACCACCTAATCAGATCTCTGTAGAAGAAAAATCTAGGCAAGGAACAAGAAGAGAGTTAAAGAGAAATTCTCTTTCTTTTGATACAGGACAGAGTCTTGTAAATGCATAATCTTTCTCTAGTAGTTTTCTTCCAGCTTGAAAGACCATCAGCAGTATAGGTTTTTGCTGATAACTTTCTAGATATGGTAAAACCATGTTTATCAGCTCTTGACTACTTTTATCAGCTGGTGACCAATGAGCACTTCCCTTTTTTAGGAAGCTGCTCAGGCCAGCACCTGTTACATGATAATAACTTGGAGAAGAAATCTCTCTTCTTCTGCTGACATTTTTGGGAAGTAAGTTGATCTATGCTGGCGGGTGATATCTGAATTTTCACCAAAGAGTGACAGTTGATAATTGCACTTTTCATGGAATCATCTCTCTCATCCAATAAAGAATGAGACACATTTCCACCATGTTGCACTAAAACCAAATACCATCCACTTGAACTATATATAATGCATGTGGCATTCTCAGTAAAGGTTTACTGAGAGGCATCTGGGGGAAAGTATCTCTCTTTTATATTCTTTAATCTACTCCCATATTTATACGGAAATCTGATCTTACCTTGAAATCTGAATTAGGTATCTTGGCATTGCAGGCACCTTGTATGCATATGAGGTGCATGAACATGTCTGTAATATCTGGCCACACACCTCCTGAATCCTCACTGAAATTACCCTTTAACTAAGTCCAACCTAAAATACTTAACTGTAGTTACAGATTACAGCAAACTGGCTCCTCAAACTTTTGGCATCACATAAAAGAAATCTATCCATGCATATCCATTCAAACGGAAGCTATTGAAATTCAGCTGACTATTAAGTCATTTTAATAACTTGCCTATGAAACAAATATGAAGGACAAAAGTAATTCATCCTGAATATGAGGTAAGGATGTTTCTCTCAACAGGAATTATAAAAAGCATGGTCTGAAAGTCTGATACAAATGTGACCATAGCAATTAAACTTGTTTGAAACTTCAGTTTCAAAAGTATACCCATAATTTTGTGGGGGTGTTTTTCCCTCTTTCAGTCTCATAAGAAGAACACTTCCACTTTGTGACATTTAGCTACATGAGAGCTCTTCTGATCTGAAAACAATTAAACTGTACACACTCCAACCCATACAAAGTCACACACATACTCTGAGATGTATGTTATCCAATAGATCTGAAATGCCTGGAAAAGCTTGCACGTACCACCAGTGAAATTCACAGCTTCTATTCTATGGAAAGCTCCCTTTTTTGCTTGAATTCCTTTGTAAGGAATGATTAGGATGGTACCATACTGGTTACATTTGTTAGGCTTCAGACCAGACAAAGAACAAACTGAGCTGACAGAAAATCCTTCTGTTTTGGGGGAAGAAAAGCATCTCTGCTCAAATTACTGTATTTCCTTGACCTTTGACACTGGTGATTTTAAGGTGCTTATGAGACAAATGGGACAAAAAAAAATATTACTTGATAGAGCATTTAATTCCTATGCAACAGATGTCCATTGTCATGGAGGGTACTTGTTCATTACCAAGTACCTAGGCTGGAGATCAGAAGCAGCAGGATGAAGTATTCTGCTAAGCTGAAAATCTACAAGAGAGCAGAGTCTAAGCCTAGGCCATAGGTAGTATTTTAACAGAGTGAGTCCTTACAACATCAAGAAAAGACATTAACAAAGTCTTGAGAACCAGGTGACACAGACGATGCAAACTGGAGCTAGACTGCATCCAACAGCTACAGTATCTCACTAAAACTCTGCCTGTGGTATCCCCGGCACTATGTTGTGGACTACTGCACACACAGTGATGACTCTGCTTCCAATATGGTTAACACTGTCTTCTCTTTTGACTTCTTTGTGACATTGCTGCTGGAAACCACCAGCAATCAGAGGCCCTTGTACCACCACCATGGACATGAAACTAAGTGTCCTATTCTCTCAAGTTGACAGTCATTTACTACATTGCTTGCCTGCACATACCACATAGCTCCTACACGGGGCATGCATCTTTATTGGTAGATGTTTCTCAGCCTCTCTAGGTAATTGCCTGGCCCTGTACTTCATGAGTTTGCAGAGGCACTGCAACTCCTGCTATGACCCATGATTTTTCCACGCAGCTTTTCTCCTTTTCTTTTGAGCCAAGGAAAGTAAAACAGTAGCCATATGAACTGCTGGGAGATTAGCTAGTGGAAAGGCTCCAACTACAGCACCTTGCAGAAGTAAAGCACGCTCAGGCTAGAATCGCTGCATTTCAGGCCAACTATAATGATACACATTTTTCATTCATAATTATTTCAATATAGACAACATTTATGTCCTGCCTCCATGGCATTAGATGCAGGCACCCCTGTTCAGTGAGAACTGTTTTACATTTTTGCTATGAACCCTTAGTTTCTGCATTAGACATGAAAGAGACATCTTAGACATCAGTAATTTAGATCAATGTACATTCACAATGATTATGGATGGCAACTTCTAACTTGCAACTTCTGTTTTTAATTTTCTTCTCTTCTTCATTACATTTCATAGATGGTTTGTGAAACTGAGTGCTTAAAATGCTCTGCCTGACTAAACACGTTTGTCATACTGAGGACTACAAAAATGGTGGTCTCACTTCCAAGTTTCAAAAGAGAAGAATGCTGCCTGATGAGAGCTACAATGATCTATAACTGATTTTTTAGGGAATGCACATACAAACTTTTCCCTTTGTAAACACAAACATCAGAATCAACTTTCCATATGTGACAGTTTCTGGACATTTTTTTTCAAATAATGATCATAATAACTATATTCACCTAAATTTAACTGAAAACTTCCAGTGTGACAGTTATATTTATTTTAGCCCATGTATGTAAACAAATGACTCTCTGATCTTATTCCATGGATGCTTCTGCATAGTAAGTAGAGTGTGCCACTAGACTCCCTGAGCTGGAGTTGAAAGGCAGAACTGACATTTTTTTGAAAAAATCCCAAAACCTTTTCAACACAAAAACAGTCAGTGATTTCCCAGCTGATAGAATGCTGGTCCTTGTGTTCACAGTGAACCAATCTTTACTTGCCGGTAACAGGGCAGTTTGTTGTTGGATTCAGAATGATCAGAATGGGGCTGAGTGGTCCTGCTCTTTAGACACTGATGAGCCAGCAAGACAGTCTTTAATGCTTTTTTTCCCACCAAGTACTAACCATTTAATTATCTCTAGGTGACTGAGTATGACACTGCTCGTTCATGAGTAAAACATAAACCACAGTTGTATTATATTAGGTGTGTCCAGGATCTGTCATGCTTTTTTTCTAGACACTTCTGGACCTTTCTAGGTAATTGTCTTGCCCTGCGCTTTGTAAGTGGGCAGAGACACGGTGCAACTCTGTGCGATTCTTCTCCATGGTGCCTTTTTCTTTTCCTTTGAATGAAGAAAGCAAAATACTGCAGTGTGAAGCCTGCAAGTTACTTTCATCCTGAACTGTTCTCAGGTTCTTCTGGACATGAAGCTGGTTTTATTACATTTTGTGGTGGTTTTACCTTGTCTGGATGCCACATGTCCACCAAGCAGCTCTATTACTCCCCCTCCTCAGTTGGATGGGATGGAGAAAACAAGATGAAAAAAACCCTCATGGGAAGACAAATGCCGTAGTCATAGAATGTTTTGTGTTGCAAGGGACTTAAGGTTCACGTAGTTCCAACCCCCCTGCCATGGACAGGGACACCTTCCACTAGACCAGGCTGCTCAAAGCCCCGTCCAGCCTGGCCTTGAACACTTCCAGGGATGGGGCATCCACAGCTTCTCCGGGGAACCTGTTCCGGTGTCTCACCACCCTCACAGAAAGAATTTCTTCCTAATATCTAATCTAAATCTACCCTCTTTTAGTTTAAAACAATTACTTCCTTTCCTATCACTACATGCCCCTGTAAAAAGTCCCTCCCTAGCTTTCTTTTGGTACTGGAAGGCTGCTATAAGGTCTCCCCAGAGGCTAGACGACCCCAGCTCTTTCAACCTGCCTTCATAGGAGAGGTGCTCCAACCCTATGATCATCTTCATGGCCCTCTTCTGGACCCGTTCCAACAGGTCCATGTCCTTCTTATGTTGGGGGGCCGAGAGCTGAACACAGTACTACAGGTGGGTTCTCACCAGTGCAGAGTAGAGGGGGAGAATCACCTCCCTCGACCTGCTGGCCACGCTTCTTTTGAAGCAGCCCAGGATACGGTTGGCTTTCTGGGCTGCAAGTGCACATTGTTGGGCTGTGTTGAGCTTTTCATCCACCAGCACCCCCAGGTCCTTCTCCTCAGGGCTGCTCCCAATCCATTCTCTGTCCAGCCTGTATTGATTCTGGGGGTTGCCCAAACCCAGGTGCAGAACCTTGCACTTGGCATTGTTGAACCTCATGGGGCATCATGGGGTTCACATGGGCCCACTTCTCAAGCCTGTCAAGGTTCCTCTGTACGGCAATCCTTCCATCCAGTGCGTTGACCGCACCACACAGCTTGGTGTTGTTGGCAAACCTGCTGAAGGTTTGTTTGATCCCACTGTCCATGTTGTCGACGAAGATGTTGAACAGCGCTGGTTGCAGTACGGACCCCTGAGGAATATCACTCATCACCTCTACTTGGACGTTGAGCTGTTGACCACAACTCTTTGAGTGAGACCATCCAGCCGATTCCTTATCCACTCAGTGGTCTATCTGTCAAATCCATGTCTCTCCAGTTTAGAGACAAAGATATAATGCGGACACTGTCAAAAGCTTTGCAAAAATCCAGGTAGATGATGTCGGTCACTCTTCCCTCATCTGTCAATGCTGTAACCTCATCACAGAAGGCCACCAAATTTGTCAAGTACTACTTTCCCTTTGTGAAGACATTGTCTGTCACCACCTTATTTTCTGTGTGCCTTAGCACAGTTCCTAGGAGGATCTGCTCCGTGATCTTGCTGGGCACCGAGGTGAGACTTAGTAGCTTGTAGTTCCCTGGGACTTCCTTACTTCCCTTTTTAAAATGGGGGGTATTTTTCCCGTTTTCCAGTCTGTGGATACTTCACCTGACTGCCATGACTTCTCAAATATGACAGATGTGGCTTAGCCACCTCATGTGCCAGTTCCCTCAGGACATGCAGGTGCATTTTATCAGGTTCCATAGACTTGTGTGCCTTCAGGTTCCTCAGATGGTCTCAAACCTGATCTCCCCCTACAGGCAGTCCTTTTTTCTCCCAGTCACTGCCTTTGCCTTCTGTGATTGGGCCATGGGGCTGGAGCACTTGCCGGTGAAGACCAAAGTGAAAAAGTCATTGAGTACCTCAGCCTTCTCTATGTCCTGGGTAGTCAGGTCTCCTGTTTCCTTCTCCATGGGAGAGGGCCCATGTTTTCCCCAGTCTTCCTTTTATCACTGACATACCTAAAAAGTGGTTTCTTGTCGTCCTTTATGTCCCTGGCCAGATTTAATGCTATCAGGTCTCTGGCTTTCCTAACCTTGCTGCTTGGACAGTTTCTCTGTATTCTTCTCAGGCTACCTGTCCTTGCTTTCACCCTCTGTATGTTTCCTTTTTATTTCTGAATTTGTCGATGAGCTCCTCATTCATCTATGCAGGCCTCCTGGCTTTTTTGCCCAGCTTTGTCTTTGTTGGGACGCATCACTGCTGTGCTTGGAAGAGGTGATCCTTGAAGATCAACCAGCTGTCTTGGGCACCTCTTCCTTCCCAGGCTCTCTTCCAAAGTACTCTACCACTCAGCTCCCTGAAGAGGTCAACGTCAGCTCTCCTGAAGTTCAGGTTAGTGATCTTGCTGTGCGCCCTCCTTGCTGCCCTAAGGATCTGAATGCCACCATTTCACGGTCAGTCCAGCCAAGGCTGCCCTTAGGCTTCACTTTCCACACCAGCCTCTCTTTGTTGGTGACAACAAGGTCCAGCACGACAATTCTCCTTGTTGGCTCCTCTAGAAGTTGGAGAAATAAGTTACCATCAACACATTCCAAGAACCTTCTGGATTGCCTAGGCCCTGGTGTGTTATCCCTCCAATAGATGTCAGGTTGGTTGAAGTCCCCCATGAGGACCAGGGCTTGTGAAGTTGAGGAGGGTCCTATGTGTCTATAGAGGGCTTCATCCACTCACTCTTTCTGGTTAGGTGGCCTGTAGCAGACCCTCACTATAATGTCACATGTCCCTGCCCTCCCTTTAATCCACCCATAAATTCTTGGTCAGCTCCTCATCATCCCCAGATGGAGCTCCATGCACTCCAGCTGGTTGCTGACATAGAGAGTGATACCCCCTCCTCTTTTCCCCTGCCTGTCCTTCCCAAAGAGCTTGTGTCCTTCCATCCCAAGACTCCAGTGATAAGAGTCATCCCACCATGTCTCTGTGATGCCAGTAAGACCATTCCCCTGCAGGTGTGTGCACATCTCTAACTCCTGTTTATTCCCCAAGCTACATGTGTTTGCACAGAGGCATTTAAGTTGGGCCCCCAATGAACCTGTCTCAACTGCCTGGAGTGCCTGGAATCCCCTTGTGCTGCTCTTCAGGTGCTCTGCTCCTGCCCTGTGATCCCTCTCCGGGCTCTGGGCATCTGATGCTGGCACTGGTACCAAACTGGCTGGAGTGGGATGGACTGAGGTTTCCCTCCCACAGCACCTCTAGTTTAAAGCCCTCTTCACCAGCTTGGCAAGTGACCAAAGGTGCTTTTCCCCTTCTCTGTCAGGTAGACCCCATCACCCCCAGCAGACCAGGGTTCTCAGAGAGAGTCCCATGGTGTAAGTAGCCAAACCCCTGGCTGTGGCACCAGTCCCGCAATCAGCTGTTGATTTGCCAGGTTTGGCTGCTCCTTTCAAGCACCTTCCATTTGACTGGGAGCACTGAGGAAAAACAACCTGTGCTCCGGAGTCTCTTACAGCTCCCACACCATAACGAATGCCTCCTTCTTCCTCCTCCTTTCTCTTAGCTTTTATTGTTGAGCAGATGTCATACGGTATGGAATATCCCTTCAGTCAGCTTGTGTCAGATGTCCTGGCTATGTCTGCTCCCAAGATCTTCCCCACTGCCAGCCTGCTGGTGAAGGGGGAAGGTTGGAGGGACAGCCTTAATGCTGTGGGAGCGCTGCTCAGCAGTAGCCAGAACGCTGGGGTGTTACTGACACGTTTCTAGCTACTAAGACAAAGCACAGCAGTGTGAGGGCTGCTATGGGGAAAGTCAATTCCACATCAGCCAGACCCAATACACATTTTTATGGGTGAAATTCCTGTTCCATATCAGAAAGATCTCTTCCTTTGAAATGATTAGTTTTTGGTCTTCCAGGAATTAAATAAAAATAATCCTTGAAGGAAAGAGTTTCAAGCAACCACAATGTGGACTGTGAACATGAATGCCAGTTGAACCCAGTCCCCAGCAGTATTCACATTGCAGTAATAACAGACAGCAACTAGAAATGGCTCCAAAGGAGGCCCCCAACCCACTTAAGATGCTGGAAATAGAATCACCACCTATAATCTCTTTTGGTTTGGATCAGAAAAATAAGAGTTGATGTTAAAGCTTTACAAAACCAGTTCATGAACAGCCCATGCATTGCACAATCTTCTAATTTGACATTTAAAAGCCAAACTCAGTTAAGCGTTTTCAACTGCATCACTGAGTGGAAAAGGAGAAAATAGGAAAATATGCAGAATGACTGGTGTATTAAAGCATTCTTTGCCAATTCATTCTCAGTTATTTAAAAGTCAAACTTAGATTGCAAATTAAAATGTTTATCCTGACTTTCCACATTGCAAAATGACAACTTCACAGTAGAACCTTCTGCCACCTGCAGTGTCATTTATAATAATATACTCCACAGTTAGACCTCAGTAACATGTTATTGTTGCATAAGGCAAAGGGTTACCTATCCACCTTGGTGTCTAGCACTGTAGAGCCAGTACCAGTTTAGTCAATGGTAAAAATCCCGGGAAATTCAGAAAATCCACTTACATTTACCATCTATTTTATATGCAGTGCAAACACTTCTGTTTGCTTGCCATTTTGCAGACAAAATTCAGGTGGCTTCATTTTTTTTTATGGAGAGCTTCCTAAAGGGAAGTCTGTATGGTAGTTTTATGGACAGAAAGATATTAATTTAATCCATGTTATATTTATTTATTATTTTGCATATCTGGCAGTCACATATCCAGAAAGGCAAGATGTGTTTCTCGGTTGTTGAACTTTATAATAAAATTAAGGGGGTTTAACTTCAATGACATACTTAAAGTGTGTTATTGTACACTGATGTATTCACTGCTCTAAGAAGTGACTTTCCAAGGTTATAAAAAGCCCATACAAGACGATGAATGGCAAAGCCAATGATGTTTATTTGGTATTATAATGGGAACCATTTATAACCATTTTGCTTATCAATCATTTTAGCCACTGGAATCCTGCCAAGATAAAGTACCTAAGTATAACTCTAGGATCTTCCCAAAATTTGAGGGTCAGATGCATATTGATGGAAAGTATTATTTACTTTCTGAATTGACAATAAGACTTGCAATTGAAGGAAAAATCTGGTTCACAGTAACGGTGAAGTAAAGGATTTTATGTGTGGTTTGTGTACAGAGAGTTAGTGAGAGCACTCTAGTCCCAACAGAAAACAAGATCAATTTTCTTCTGTGAAGACACCAAGTTGAAATATTTTTCTGCCTCTTTTTTGAAGAACATTTACAAAACACCTCAAAAAGAAGATGCAAGTGTTTTCTATATGCTTGTTAAGCATGACATTCTGAGCTTTTTTTGGTTTTGTTAAGTAATACCACCTTTAAAGATGTCAAACATTGTCTCCTTTAAACACATAGTTGTGAGTTTACTGCAGTAGCCCATCTATTGATGTAGGTGTCTTTGTTTAGGCCAGATAGTTTAGCAGAATGTATTACTAATTACCTATAAGAATTACATTGCTCTAGATTCATCACATCATGGAAGTATACAAATTTCAACTTTTTATTGAGTTGCATCAAAAATACCAAGTGGGCTACACCTTGTGCTTATACAGACAAAATCAGAAAATGGAAGCAGTAAAGGCATCAGCAGTCATTATCCCAAGGTCTCCATTTTATTTTTTAATTCTAGCACATTCCCCTTTTACAACATCAAATGTTTTACCATGTATTTTTTAAGGGGCTTTCCATCTGTATTTTGTGTTTCCTAACTCAGCTCAACCATTTACATTAGGAAATACGGGCGAAATAAAATAATGGGAAATTAATTAATATTTTTTCAAATAGTTTCATCTACCAACATTCTCTATAGTGTAATGGGTTTCCTTGTGTATCATAACAACATAAAGAATTGTATCAAATGCAAAGAGGGAAATTTTAAAGAGCTTGAGTCTAGATTATGTTGCACCTTATCAATTGCAATGATGATACTAGAATAAAACCATTTATTTTCATAGTATCTTACACTCATTGTTTAAAGGTTCAAGAAATTCAAGGAATGCAAGAACCAGGCTGATCTCACTGTTGCTGAAGGTATTAGTAACAGGGTCATGGAGAACATAGTGGCTACACAACTGCTATTAAAGTTGTAGTCCTGAAACTGACAGCAGAGTTAAGTATGCCTGCAGAGAGTATTCTCACAGCATAGAAAAAAATCTGAACTGATGCTTTTGTTCTTATTATGACTGATGCAGAAAAGAGTCGAAATTCAAGTATTATTATTAACTATTGCTTACATGTGTTGGATGACCGCTCATTCTTAGACTAGAGAAAAGCCTGTATTCAAACACAGACCAGCATCTACCACTTCCTTGCAAATCATGACAATTTAGCCATTAAACATGAGTTCAGAGATTAAAACTTATTCTACAGAAAGATTCTTTTCTCTATAATATAATAACTGGATACACTGCTTTTTACTGGATGACATAATTGTAATAAAAATCATAATATTCAGCCCTGGCTTTGCTTTTATTCATCCAAAAGTTATTCCAAGAATAAGGAACTTGTCTTGAAGACGTCAAGAAAAATGGACCATGCAAAATCCTTTTAATTACTTTAAAATCCTGTCACCTTTGGCCACTCTAAGTGGCCAGATTCATCATCTTTTTTCCCCTCAATACATATACACAAAAATTGCATTATTCTATGGTTAAGACTTTAGAATGGCATAATATAATTCCCCATGGCAAAATGTTTATGGCAGAATTACTGTCTAGGAAAATTAATGACAGGCAACAAAATGCTCCAGGGACGTAGTGTAATTATTCTCATGATAACCCATAACCTCTATTTGATTTATTCGCTCTGTTTCTCGTCTAAATTGTATTTTTATAAAGAACTGTTCAGTCTATCATTAAAACATGCAGGTTTACAGAAGACCTTTCAAAAGGCTTAAACATAATTGACATCCAAACCTTCTTAGTCTGCAAATCAATAACAAAAGACATTTTGCCTTCTTTTTGCAAACAGCAGACATCTAAGTAAAATATCACCTCTGGAACAGAAGCAACTGACTTTTATGTTCTCATCACAAAAATGGAAGCTCTTCACTGGTGGCCTTTCTTATTTACACCACACACATGGTAATCTTTGACATTCATTTCCTTGAATATAAACAGAAGATACAGCCTCCCTCTCCTGAAGTTAATGCATTGAATGATAAGGCCTTTCCATAGTCTGCCTTAATTCAAATGCCTAATGACTCTATAGTACTTGCACAGTTCTGAAAACAAAGTGCATTAAAATTTATGTTAGATTTCAGGATAAATTAGAAGGTTGGTGAAATAGCACTTTTCTGCTTATTATAAGAGGACTTGTTCACATACAACCTTAAGCCAAATTTTATGCCAATTTTAATACTGGCTAAAACTGTTTTCATTTGACTAAAAGCCAGTTGAAATGACTGGAACACTGGGGTACAAGTTTTGTAACTAATCTATGGTATCCTTGAACTTGAGCAGGACACCTAATGAAAGGACATTAAGAATACTAAGACTTAACAGGCATCTATCAATAGATTGAAAACTTTAGAGAAAACATACATTCATTAGAACTAGTCAGATGTTTTTCAGGTGAGGTGTTTCGTCTTAAAAATAAAAGGCATGAAACTTTTAACTGTGTGCCAGTTTTGGCAAAAAAAAGAAGCAATTTCAAGTCACACAGAAATGCACTACTGTAGCAAAATGTTCAGGAAACCTACCTACAATATGAGAGACCAGTCTGTTCTGCCTGGTTCAGATGGAGGACTTGAACCTTGGCTCCAAATCTCCTGAGCTAAGCAACTGTTCTGGTGTAAAAAACTTCAAGTTTTTTCATTCCATTTTCATGCAAAATGCTTAAAGTTCCTGCAAAACCATGCATAATCTTTGTTTGTCCTACTACAAGATGAAAATTTTTCTTTTTTTTTTTATATTTTGAAAAAGAGAGAACACAGCTTTTTGTCTGGCTCTGATATTATCCTGTGCTGAACTACTTGCTTTGTTGTGCATTGCCGACTTAGCATTCTGTTTCTTGTAAACTCCTGAGATCCAAAACGTAAAAACTGGGGAATGAAAGACCTTCCCAACAATGAAGAAAATACAAGGCTTTGGTTTGTTATTTTTTGCAGGTTTTTTGTTTGTTTTGTGAATACAAACTTCAGTAAGGGACTGGTTTTAATATTTTTTTTTCATTTTAACTTTTTATATAAATTTGATCCCAAAGGTGTGAGAAACTGAGTATCTTATATGTGATGAAATCTTGCTTGGCTCCAGAGCAAATGAAAAGTCAAGTCAAACTGTCCAGCCAAAACACTTAAATCCTTTTTTTTTTTTTTTTTTGGTGTGTGTGTAGATGATTTAAAAATTGAGGAACTATTTTCCCAGACATCTGGTAACTACACTAGTGCAACTTGGTGAAGTTGCTACTTAGGGGTTTTTTTGCAGCTTCTCTTTCAGAATCTGCCAATTCTCTGCTTGTACGGCTGGTGATAGAAATTTTCAGTCACTCTCCATGCAACCAGAATTGAACTGTGATAAGTTTTGCATTTCATTATTATTCCCTAATGGAAACCTTTCGGTCTTGGCTTTTTTGCATGGTGTCCTGTTCTTGAAATTCAAGTTCAGTGTAGCAGATCAAATCTACTGTCAATAGCACATCCTGTTATAGGCAAAACTAATTTCCAATAAAATCTACAGGTTTCCCACAAGTTTTTTCAGATTGCTTAGCTCCTGTTATGTAAAGAAGAAGGTGCGGATCTGGGTCTTGATAAAATATGAAAAAAGTGCTCTGGCCTGTAACAGCTGCAAAGTGAGACTAAGTGAGCAAAATAGTCCTTTCTTACCTTCTTTCAGTATATTGAACTGTAAAACTGAACACTGGGCAAGATGACGATGGTACATTCCTATGCATTGGGAAACGAACAGACTTCTGTAGAGTCTCTTTATTCAAAACTCTCAACAATTCTGCTCTGTTTCAATAAAGTTGTGAACTACATGTTTCATAAATAGCCCTAAACGAAAAAATGGAAAAAAGCCACAAACTGAATCTTCTACAGGTATGAAGCATATAAGATTGATAGCATAAAACAGAAAGATCTGCTTCCTTTGTCTCTATATGTAATCTTTTGGCTTGGCCAAGCATTGAAAAACCCTCCATAATTCTATCCATTAGCAGGCTAAACATAAACCCCCTCCAAATTCATACAAATAAAAATGTCATTCATTGGAAACAAGATCTGCTCCACTCACATTTCTGGTGAGTATTTAGATGGCCAGGAACGCACAGCTGAGATAAGGCAGAGAACAGGGAAGAGCACTAACATAATATAGGCATTATTTCATAAGACTATAGAAAGTAAACCTTAACCTCCTCCTGCACTGAGATACAATGCATTCCATGACTGCATCCCATTTGTAACTATCAGTGTTATCAGTAAAGGGTAATTACTTGAGAAAAGCAGTCTCATAAGACGCCAAATTAGGACACAAATATTTAACCTGTATCACAAACTATGCGATGATAGGTACTTAGTTGAAGAGTAGATCTTTGACCATTGCTAACCACTTGTCATTTTCTCTGCTCTTTGAACAAAAATGCTTAAATAAAGGTTTAAAGGTCTATAACAATTTAGTTTAATTTTACCCTTCTGTGAGAACAGTATGTTAGGAATAGAAAACCCTGGCAAGGCTGAAGGAATGAGTTGCAAAATTTGACATAAGATATTTATTTTCATGTATACCTAATTGCAAATTCAATTCCGTTGTTGATTTTTGCTCTTTAATGATGTGGGGAAGCAGAAGGCATTGCAACCTTGATCCTTTGTGTTTGCCTGTTCTCTGGTAATACTTGTGTACTCAGTTCTCATAAGCCTGACAGAGTCCTAAGCTCCTATACAAAAGCAAATTCTGTATTTTGTGGCCCAATCACATGTAGTTTGTTGGCTAATTCCTATTTTCATCATGCTGATTGACTCCAAAGTATTTTAGTGGACAGCAACAGAAACACCATGGCCATACTGGCAAGCTCAGTTCCTGGACTGTAAAGAAGCAGCAGAGCAGACAAGACTGCCAGCTAGCTGAATATATGGTCCCTTCTTTAACTTTCTGAAGTAATCTGCATTATGCCTTACAGTCTTTACAGATCACAGGACACCGTGTGGAGGAAAAAAAGACCAGACAACAAAAAAGCGTTTTATATATTTAATTTTTCATAATAGCATACAATCTGAAGCCACTCATGAATAAGGGAGATGGCAAATGTTCTCCAGTCATTGCTTGCTGTCAACATACAAGCAGTTGAAAATTCAGAAGGAATGCTTTCTTATATCCCTTAATTTTAATAGAACAGAAAACAAAGTTTAACAAACTTTATTATCAATGATAATTCTAAAAAAAAACCAAAAGACAAAATCAATTAAGAAGTTAATCGTTTCTGGTCAACTAATGTGTGACATTTGACCTTGATTTTCAAGAATGGTAAAGCCTTGCAGTTCCCACTAAGCTCATGTAAAGCTGTGATAGGTTAGCAGTTCTACAGACCTGGATCATGGGATCATCAGTTTGCAGCTTGCAGCTTAAATATAGAGATCAAGAACAATGGCCGTTTGGGAAATTTTTGGTTTTACATGCAAATTGCCAAGCAGCCCTTAGCCCATCTGCTTGGGAGCCCCATGTTTATAAATATTCATATTTCAACTCAGTGTTTCAGAGAACTTATGCTCATTGATTTACTGTACTTAAAAGGCAATGTTTGAGCAATTGAGTCTTTATGTATTTTTATCTATTGCTGCCAATGTTGTGTGAATGCTTCTACAGCTGGCATTATTTATACAGTTATTTGAATTATGGCTAGGCTTCATTTCCCAAGCTGAAGTTCCAAAGCAGATGATAGAACTGGCTTAAAAAGAAAAGGAAAGGAAAAAGAACAAAAACAAACCAACCCAAAACACCCAACAACCCCCTCCTTCCTGCAGATCACTGTAATTTTCTGAATACCATACAACATTTTTATTCTGATCTTCTGATGCAAGCAGGGATCTCCATAGAAACCAGTTCCACACCATCATTTTCTACAGTGGGCAACCTATACCAATGCAGCTTTTATGACAAACCTGTCTATACACTATGGCTACACATCACACCCCCTACTTACTCATCCCATGAGTGAGATCCTACCAGTGGAAAAGCAAAACAGAGCTTGGTTTCTTTATTGCAGGGAGGGGTTTGGATGGTTGGTTGGTTTGGTTTGGTTTTGCCCCCAAAGAAGCCTCTCTTTAGGAAACTTAAACCTACAATGCCCTCATTAGTAACTCTACAATCTGTTCCATATCAAGTACATCTCAATTTGTCTGTTTTCCATATGTACATCGCCAGTTCTTTGTGCCTAAACAGGCACACACTCAGGGAGATTTTGAAGCAATTTTTACAATCAACCTGAGGGGTGAAAGCTGAGCTTAACAGCACATTTGTACTGCACTGCAAGCCTCATGATACTGGATGGCTCTTTTTCTGCCCCAGATCCTAGTAGCTTCCAAATATGTGACAATCTTCTGCTTCATTTATAAAGGTCATTGCCTATAATTACAAAGAAAGCTTGAAAACTTAGCCCAATGCTTGAAAAGTAAAAAGCAAGCAAGAGATCTCAATAACTTTTTTTCTTCTTTGCTAGTGTTGCAACTTTGCTCAAAGTGCTCTGAAATTTCCCATTTTACTGTTCACCGCAGATTCAAATTTCTTAAGAAAAGCTTTACTGAAAAAACCTTTCAGAATGCAAATAATGGAGAATGGAAATGAAAAGGGATTTTGTTAGCATTAAGTGCTGGGGAATTCTGAAACTTTCACCAAGTATTGCATTCACTGAATAATATCTGTTGTATGAACTGCTGAAGTTGAAGGTCTAGCAGAAAAAAAAAATTATTGTTTTCTAAAATATTTCCAAAAGATTCCCAAAGGATCAGAACTTGGACCTGACAGACTAATTTAATTCTGCCACTTGAAAATTTCTGGATATGTGATTTTGCAATCTTGAAATATTTTTGATAGACACTGTTTGATATGGGTATGAAACAAAATATAACACATTCTTCTGTCAGTAACAATATGAAAACAAAAGTCCTTTTTTCTAAATTGCATTTTGAAAGGGCCAGCTAAAACTCTAATATAAGCTCATGCTGAAAATGTCAAACCCATATATATTGAAAAAAATTCTTGTCAAGTACACAGTTGTAGTCCATTCAAAACCACTCTTTTTTATGGAGTTTATGGACACATCCATTTTTATAAACTCAGATGAACAGAAGAACATACTAAGTTGATACTGGGCAAAAAATGAGCTGCAGAAAGAGTAAGCTTGTTAAAAATAATCTAATGGCCAAAGAACTGAAAACTGGTATTTGCAGTAATACTAAAATATTTAAGTGTGAACAGCAGGCACGCCTTATTGCCTGGAATTTTAGATATTATCAACAGGAACACAAAATTATGTTTATTGTCATACACTAACTAACTTTCAGGACTATTTGTAACCAAAATTGTAAGAAAGGAAAATGAAAAAGCAGATTTAGTCCTTAGGAACTTGAGCACAATGATCTCAAGTTATATTGTACTTTACTGAGTCCCAAAGTAATTCTGTGAAGGCCATGCAGTTAACCTTTCTGATAGATGCTTCTTTCAAAGCACACACTTTTCATGTACAGACCTGCCATGCTTTTCCGAGCTCAGTCAATAGCACTGGAAACATGTACTGGAAGCATGTTGATAGGATAAACTGGATAGACCGATTGTTGAATTCCTCTGTACTTAAAATCCTGAACTAGACCATATACTCTTTTTCTGGACATTATAACTGCACACTAAATGGGAAGGGGACCTGGATGAATACAGGTATGTTGGGAGGGAATAGAGTGATGGAAGGAGTAATGCAAGACTGCATCATCTGTAGAACAGCCTCTCTATTACCTCTTTGTTCCTTTCAGTTCTACGAAGGTTATTTTAATGGCTGCTGAAATCCAAGATGTGCATCTATTGTGGCTGTAGGGCAAATATTTGAAGCTATTTTTCTTTCTGTAAAATGGCAAATGACACCTGCCACATCCAAATGCAGGAAAGTCGTGGAGAATATTCTGAGCTGGACTATATCCACTGGTAAGAAATAGTTCTGCAGCACGTAAACCTTCCAAGGCACACAAGTTCTTAGGAATAATGACATTAAAATCTGAAAGCTTTTCAAATTACAAAAAGCCTTTACTCTGGCTAAAAGGCATTAGGCTTGTAAACCATAATTTGTAAGATGATCCTTTCTTGATCAGAGATTACTATTCACAATACCTTTTATTTTTGTTTTGCTAAAATCAAATCTGAATCCTGAATTAGACAGCATTTTGCCTCTAAAGGTGGATATTTCTAATTGAGTAAGAAGAATTTGCAAGAAATCTCCTGGAGGATATTTTCATGATAAAATTGCAGGAAGGTTTTATCTGTCCTTGCAAAGAAATGAAGTGACTTTTACTAGTTTATCTGTGGACAGCCAACTTATTCTACCCAGCAATGTTTGCTGCAAAATCTCTAAAGGTACAATGGTAACATGACAAAAATAACTGCCCTGGCCGACTTACCACTTTCTGAGCTTTACTAAGAAACCAGTCTTACACTGGAATACTGGACAGTTAACCAGCCACACTATTAGACATGTAAGATTCAAAAACATGTTGTGATTTACTTTGAGTAAATTTTGTTCTTAAATGTACGTTTTGATAATTCTGAACTTTTTACACTTCACCAAAGCTGTTTACAGTCCAGAAAGACTCCAGCTGCAGCTAGGGCAATACTCAATGACGGAGGCTGATAATTTAACTTCGAGACTTTTATAATGCCTTCGTATGTGGTCAGTGGCCTTGCAAACCAAGAGACCACACACATGCAAACAGAGGCTCTCATAATTGCCTAATATTTTCACCACCTGTTCTTGAGCTATGTTATCAGATGTGAAGGAACCAGTAAAAAACAGTTTATAAGCTATAAATGGAAGCAGCTATGTCAGAGAGCTGATAAACATTTCAGTGCAAATTATTTGTGTAGCAGACTCTGTAATTTACATGACACTAAACTGCTTTAAAGTATTGGTTTCCAGTTACAGGATATCACAGTTGCTCTTTTGGGGTGGCAGATGTGTGCATTGGGGGGATAAAGGAGAAGCAGGCAGGTGATATTTCTTGTTTTACAGATCATGTCAAAGATAATACTATCTTTTCCTTGCTTTTTCTGCTTCATTTTTACCCCAGTCTGCTGCCTATGTGTAAAAGATTGGTTTAGTTTAGAAAAAAATCCCTAAGGGTGCCTACCACATACAGTGATTTCATAGTCCTCAGAGATGTTCACTTAGTGTGGACATGCTGATGTATCTCGATCTCCAGTGATGTCACTAAAATAAATCTTAAAAAAAACCAATAAACTAACCTTACCCACACTATAACTTTAAATTGACTAAAACTGACTGGAAAACATCTTTTGTGTGTGATTCAGCTGAATGTGAAAAAGAGGAAAGTGTCTCCAGAATCAATTGCATCTATACATTTCATACATTATTTCTTAAAGGCATTAACTTTAGAACCTATTTTAGTAGTAACTCCTCTGTCACTGCTGATCTGAATGAAAATTATTTGTGATCAGCCTCTTGTGGTACTGAATACTTGGTATGATATGTGATGTAAATAAGGAGTTAATCAGGAATATGTTGAATATGTTGTGGATATCAGCCTTATTTCCCCCTGACTTAAATCCCTTTCTATTTGTTACTTAAGCCCAAAGATCAGAACCGATTGATTTCTGAGAGAAGAAAAAGTGAAGTAGTTGCATACATGCAGTTAGCTCTGTTAGCTTTGCATATCTCATTCAAGAAAAATTCAACAGAATTTTAGTTTTTGTTTTCAGTGAACTTATCCTTGAAATTTTGTATTTGTATGTGCTGGCCTCTTCTTGGTTTTGGTGTAAATTGTCAGAAGTATGAATTCTTGCCTGTAAGAGTCTTTTATTAGCAAGATTATATTTTTTAAAATATAGAAAGGCTGATATTATAAATATACTAGTCAAAAGCCTGTTTCTGATATAGAGGCATCTACTATAAACCCTTGACAATTACAACTGGTAAAAATTATGTTGAAGAATTTTCCATAAATTGCTTACTGCATCAGTTTTGGAATTTCAGCCCCTCCAAAATCATCTTTCTATATGTGATAAAATTATTCTTACCTGGAAATCTTGCGAAAGCAATAGTTGTAGTTACACAACTCTGGAGATATCCAGTGACAAACTGTCAAGGTTAGTACAAGCTAGCACTCAAAATATTCTTCACTGTTCCATGTTATCAGCTATGATAATTTGTTTTTCATTCCTTAGGCAGGACATCAGCACAGGTATTACTGTGTAACAAACAGCCCCTTACTGGTGGAGCACTGCACAGAGATTGAACACTGCATTCGTGATGACTGCTTGAGAATTTAATTAGGGATTAAATTCTCAAGGTTTACTCTCTGTTCATCATCCAAATGACATAAGAAGTGTTTCACTATAGAAATCCTTTATGTATCCAGATTTGACAATTTTGGGTAGTTTTGGTATTGTTATCTCAAAACGAGTATTGCAGAAAAGAAAACACCAGCGTAAGGTAACAAGAATGAAGAGTGGTGTAAGATAGTGGTCATACAGGAAAAGATGAGTAAAAATGATTCTTCGGTTTGGGAAGTGAGGATTGAGGCAGGGTAAAGGACGGGGAAAGAGATCACAGGAAAATATTGTTGTAGTAAAGAGGCATAAAGAAGGATCTGAAGAAATTAACAACAGGGACATGCAGTGAAATTATCATACACAGACTTCATACTAACAGAATAAGCACTGGCTTTCTCCACACCTCCAAACTGCAGAACTTGGAGGCTTGAGATACAAATGTCTCAAACAGTGGCTACTGAAGGATGGGTAAGGTGTGGTAGCAACAGTCACACCATCCTCATCACAGATACAAGACACTTTTCAAGACTGTGGGGGCTAGATGGATTTGGGTCCAATCAATTCCAGCAATTCTGTAAGTTAAATTGTTTTTCAGTGGTGGTAATATTGCTTTTCAGTGTGGAAAATGTCTGTTTTGCACTAATTAGCTGAGGCATGAAAGTCTGAAACGTTGTGCCTGCAGAGATCACGGGAGGCTCTTACTAATTCTCCTGTCTAAAGCTCTTGTGCTATGCTAGCCTTTCTAATTCCAGCAGTACTTTCTATTAAGATTAACTTCAGTTTTCCTGGAAAGGAGATATTTTTCCATTAGCAAAGTCCCTTTGTAAAACATCCACAAAATAAAACAATGTTTTGGCAAGATAGCTCACCTACAGGCTAGAAATGAAGTGTGAAAATTGCTGAAAAATGTTACTTTTATTGCAAATATTTCATTTCTAACAGAACACATTCAGTTGTACCAAGTAATATATCTTGAGGAAACAACCTGAAAATTTCAAACCTTTAAAAAGAGAACTTTAAAAACAATTGTTTGGCAAGCTTTTTTGTTGTTTGTTTTTTTTTTTAAAGATGGTTCTTACCTGAAGTTTGAGCAATGTTCTGCTTCTTCCTTCTTGCTGCTTCTTCCACTAGCTTCAGCACCATGACTTTCACTAAGCAGGGTATCTTCTACTTTCTCTGGTGACTGACTGTGTTAATCTAATTGGGTATGAATCTCATATCCTTCAGAAGGCATTGCATCATTATGTCATTTGTAAAGAAGCAACAAATTTGACATTTTTTCTTCTTTTACTAAACAAAGGGCTTTTTCCCTCAGGCTACCCTAGCTATCTGTTTGCCTGCCAATCTCTAGCAAAGGAGCTTCTACTTGTTCCTGTCCTTGATTTATTGCAATAACTTCAAATATCCACTATCAAACATTTACGGTGAGTATATCCTCTGTGACTTTGGTGAAGCTCTGGAATTTACTTCAAAAGCATTCAGGCAGCAAGTGTTGGATCCACACAGATTTCATTATGACCTGGTAAGAGTCAGGTGGTAGGGAGCATGGAAACTGATTGAAGTTTCTGGAACCCAAGCAAAGTTTTGCACTTTGTTAAATGATCAGGCAGATTCTTGCTTCTCAAGCAATTTCTCTTAGCATGTGCAACAACAGCTAAAGCAAGGTCAAGAAAAGCAAAGCCCCACTCCAAAACAGAATAAATATCCCTTGGATGTCCAGAATTTTTCATATGCAAACGTGGATGCAAGTCTGTGTCCTTGAGTATGCAGTTGCCAAAAAGAATTGGTAACAAAACTTTCATAGCTGTGAACTGGGAATAGACAGATGCAGACCATCAGCTTGAATCCAGGCCGGGATAGCAGTTGCTGAAGCTCACTATGTCATGGAAACAACTCTGTAGTTTGTTAAAGATGGGTTAAGGGGCACAGAGAACTTTTCATTACCCAAAATTATGTGGACATTATTGTGGAGGAGGAATACTATGACTTAATTTCTCTTTAAGTCCTTCCTAGGATTCAGCTCAGCAAAGTGAGAGCTAGGTGCAAAGACTATCTTTGCCGTTACCTGTACTATATCACTTCTAAACAAAAAGGGGAACATCAACCCTTACTAGTTTAAAAGAAACATATCGTTATATTGGCAGTGTATCCAACCCCTACCTATATCCCACTCTAATCTTTAATTGTTATATGGTTTCCATTCAAGGAGAGACTACACTCGATTTAGACAGAAAGGATATCAAATAATGGAGTAGTGCCTTATGTACTCTTGGGGCATGAATTACCTGCGGAAAGAATACAGACATCATGAACTTTAAAGAAAATTAATTGTTTGCATGTTTTCCTGTTTTTCTTCAGGTGGTTAGGAACAGTCCAGCAATGTCAAGGTTGAAGCTCTCTGGTCACCTGAACAGCCAGCCAGAACTGATACGTAACTACTAGTACTTATACTAGTACTTTACTCAGCATGGCTGAGTGGACTGTCAGCAGACTGCTTACTATCACCTTTCACACTAGGCATTGCAAACCACTGTAGTAAAAGTGTTTAACAGGCCCTACACAGGAGGAATAACTACAGTTGCTATGAGTTACTCCAGAGTGCTAGTGACACCTTCTTGCATGGTCTCTTCTTGCCTCTTACATTAATCCTCTGTTGACAATAATGTAACAAAGTTTGCCTGCTTGTATCATGGGGCAAAAAAAATTAAGTACTCCTATCACATGTACATTGAGTGCATATCTTTCCTTCTAAAATTCACACCTCTTTCAGGAATTTCAATCTGAGTACTTTTTGTTTTCCTTTTTAAATGTGTAGTAACTGAACAATGGCACAATCTCCTTACACAGAGAATATAGGATGAATGTTTATTTATAAGACTAATTCTTCCTCTATCTACAGAAGAGTGAAGAAGGAAGTAAATCTGGCCTTTGATATCTGCAAGATAGCTGTGAAGTGATCATGAAGAGTTTTAGAGTTCCGTGTTGTTCAATTTTTTGTTTCTTTAGCTTGTACAGAAGTAGTTTCCTACCTGCTTATTGCAACCAGCTACCTAAACCACAGTCTTCCTTGCTTTTTTTTTAACAGATGACACTCAGACCTGCAGATTTTTCCAGAATATGACCATTTTCCCAAACAGTTACAGTAGTATAATGACTTTTCTGCTTTACTAAGCTCTGTTTTAATCTTTTGATCACCTTTCAGCTATCAGAGAGGTCTATAACCTCTGGGAGCAGGAAACAGCGCTAACCCCTAGCTGGCTGGGGGCATGGGAGCCAGGCAGTGAGCCCTCACTTGCAGACCACCTTGCCACACAGTCTTTGAATCATTCTGCAGCAGCAGCAACAATAAATCATTGCAAGGCAAAGGTAACATCCTTAAATTGCTTACTTTGGCAAAATTTCCAGTCAAATTTTGTTTAAAGAGTGATATAGGTTTGATATAAATTAAATAATGCAAAGGGGAGAAGTATCACAAGACCTCATCCTCAGAAGCTGTGGTATTGAACTGAGGTATGGGAACAAGTAAAGTCCTTGTGTTACTAATACCCTGTCCTTATTAATTGCAACAGCCCCACCTTGACTAAACAATGGCTTTTCCCCTCACTTAGGAAATGGAAAAACTGGCTGATCCTCCTGTGCCAAGTGCTTTTCCACCTGGTCTTCAGCGAGGCTGTGGGCATCTCTGGGTCAGAAAGAGCTTTTTGCTTCAGCCACCAAATCCTGTGTGGGCTCTCAGGAAGAACATTCTGGAAAGGAAAAAGATGCATTTTATTGACAAATTCCTTACTGGTTTTCTCTAAGTGCTGACTACAGGGCATGCGGCCATAGGTTCAAAACTATGACAGAGCAGAGGGACAGTAGGTAGGGAGGTACATGCAGAAGACACACAAAACTTGTGCTCCACCTCACCCACAGTTACTGATTTCAAGATTGCATGAGAAGAGTAATACAGGCTAATACTTTCTTGTATCTCCTATTTCAGGTAACTGGTAAAGCATTTGGTCACAAGAGCCAAAAAGAAAATACCAACAAATAACAGTGATTGAGGTCTCACATAAAACCTTGAAATGTGCGACTTTCCTTCTTGCAGTTGGTTTTACTTGCCTCACATGCAATTGACATAGCAGTGGGCTGTTCAGCTTCAGCTTAACTTAATTTTTTATTTATAGCACACACAGAGGCATGCCTAGCTTAAGGCCTGCAGCGTAGAGTTCATGATGACACACTTACATCTGCATGGAAAAACTGAAACAGGCAGAGGTATATCCCCTGTTGTCTTGAAGTACACGGAAGACCATTTTGCATACACAGCAAGCATATTCTGTGTTTATTTCTAATGTAAAATCTGTTCTTTACATTTTGTTTGATCTCTTTCTCTGTTTTACATACTGTGTTTCTTGACATCTGCAGTGCTGCCTGAACAACAATCATAAAGGTCCTAAAGCATCCTCTGGCACTGTGGGTGAAGTACAGATTTTTAAGATGTTTGCTGAGACAGACTGATCAAAGGATTTGTTTTTGCAAGTGTTTGTTTGCATATGTGTGCATGATCCCTGTGTGTGGCCTGTGTGAATACCCACCGCCATTACCCTGAAGGATCTCTAAACCACCCTCTCTGCCTGCGTAGAAAGCATCTCTCTACTGAAACTAAGCAGAATTAAAATAGTTACTTGTTCATTCATTCTTTTAAATACAACCCACTGTGGCCCCCAGTGAACCTCCTCTGCAGTTTTGCTGCATGTTCTTAGCAGCAGCTGGAGGTCCCCTCTTGTTCCCGCACAGGCACAGCGGAGCTGAGAAGCACAAGGCATTGGAAGCACGCTCTGCTCTTTGTCTCATACAGCAGCTGCTTCAGACTCCTTCCCCACTACACCAAGGCTCGCCAAAGCTGCTCTTCCACCCATGTTCCTCCCTCCTACACTCTGCTGCTGCTCTGTTTACTACTTCTCCCTCACTTGTGCTACTCTTTTCCAGCAGTTTTCACTGATTTAAGTCCCTCATTCCTTGGAGGCTGCATGGCTTCATGGCCCATAAAAACACTGTATTTCCCTATCCCTTCCCTAAACAAATAAGAAAGACATGAAATAAAACCCTCACAAATTAAGAGCTCACAGAACCACCCTCTTGACATGATTACTATAAATATTTGGAAGCAATTTGTTAAATTTCTTTCTTTCTGATGCATGCTTGCTGCTAGCAATCTACAGAGTTCATTTAACAATCAGTGCGAGTGGTTTTATATGTCACTGTAAAGCCTCGGGTCAATACTCTAATAGTCACATAGCTGCTTTTAGAATTTAGAATATTTTTTAAAATTTTAGTCAAAATGTTGCTGGCATATAAAATTCACTGGCAAAAATAGTGCTTTCACTTCACTGTTAGTATACTAAAAAATTTCCATCTTGGAAACTGAGATCATTGTTATCCACTTTACTGTGAGTAGTCCGAAAATCCAATTCCTGTTCCAGAGCAAAATACATAGTATCTGAACAGTGCATTTCTTTTAATGTCATTATCACAAAAAGTGGTAAGTGTTTTAGCCCCATTTTTCTGTTAGAGAAACTGTGGTAGAGGGAAGATAAATATCTTTCACAAGGATTTGAGAGTCTTGCTGGTCTAATGACTTTCTGTTAGCCTATATTGCTTCCAGTTTGGGAAGGCAGAGTGCTCAGATTCTTTTAATGTATTTATGTTATCCACCTCAAAGCTGCTTTGAAATGTTAAACCACATGGCCAGGAACCACAAGTTCTTCCTCCTTCCAAAGCCGAGTGCTCATCATATTTTACTACTGTGTCAAACTCTGCACACAGCACTTACTTTTGTGAACGAGGAAAAAAGGAGGCAGAAAGCATGAAGGATGCACAGTTGTCTAGGAAACTGGTACCAGTATTTCCACTTCCTGATATCATATAGATATGCAGTGGACTACAATACCTGCTGGGGAAATTGCATCAATGTTCTTGGTAGAAACATAGGTCCTTTCACCATTTACCTCAATGTATCCCAAACCTCCCCTTTTCTATCAATTTTTTGTAACACAGGATGTACTTATTCATCTACAGTTAAAGTGGTCTGTGTACCTTCAGACTGATGACACTTAGCACCTTTATTTCAGACATTTCTTTTCTGCTTACAAAGATGAAGAAAATTTTGCTATAGAGAATCAAGGAAGCATGCCTGTGAGAAGTGAGCTGATGCATGAAGAAGCAGACTGGGACTGATTTTTTTCTTACCTTTGGCAAGTCAAATATCCCTTGTGGTTTGGGATATTGTGAAAGGCAGGCACTACTCTGGTAATTACTTCCCTGTCACTGATGTAAACAATTTAATAACAAAACATAAAACTAATGTAGTGGGGTCATCATCTGAAACTTGACTGCACTTAATTTCAGTTCTAAATCCTTTTATATTTGGAAGTACACCAAAGAACTAACTCAGCATTTCTAACAGTCAGAGGTAAATAAATCTCTCAGAACCCCATTTGTGTACTTCAATGGAAAAATGTAATCTCGTGGAAAGGAAATAAAAATACAGAGTAGTCTGTCAGAGTAACCTATAGCCTTTTCTGGACACTGTACCATCAAAGCTTTGTTCCTTTAGATTTTAAATTTTTTCATTATAACCTTATGTACAAGCTTAACTACCATGTTTCAAAATAACTCTTTTTATATTTAATGTAAGTAAATGTGATATGAACCTATTGATTCACAGTGACATCAGAACCTTAAAATGCCCATGTTAGATTTTTTTCACCCCATTTAAATTCTTAAAAATATTTTTGTTACATTTACAGTACTAGTCCTGCAAAATAGTTTTGCTTCCTGACCAACAAAGGTAAAATAAGACATAAATGATGGCATAGTTTATGGTTACAGGAAACAGCACAACAAGGAGCCATGGACAAAATTTTGGTGTTACATGCACCACAGTTTAGTTTACACACACAGAGCTTGCCTGCAGCTGTATTTCACGACAAAATACAATCCCTCCGGAGAATAAGGCTACATGTTTTATATTGTCCCTCGATGTCAAAAATATTGGACCAAAGTGATGTTGATGATTGAGCAGTTAGCACCCACTTCTGTTTATGCTACAGGTTTGTAATCTGTTGTACTACACCACTACTGCTGATGAGTAGTAGCTGCAGCTGTCAATGATGCAGCATAATAAAGGGTCATTTTTGCTATTTAATTGAAGTGATATGCTGCACCTGCCAATGTAGCTTGGGCAGCAGATTTCTCCCTACAGTACAGCCTCCATTTGTACTGTCACCAGTCTGGAACTGAAATGGCAGGCAATTCATTGCTCCTCCATTTGCAAACACCGAGTAAGTACTGAGCTACTGCCTCAATGTTATACTGCTCAGCTTTTCACTCTCAAGACAAAAACAAATAATAAAATGCTTTAGTTAAGGATCCTTACTGCTTTGTGCAAGAGGTGGGGCACTAGCCCCATTTTACTGCTTACAGTGAGTAGTTATAGTCTGTAATTTCCTCTGTGCTTTCAAATTGTTACTGCATTCTTCCCACCCTGACCAAAAGGTTGTGAAGCATTTCATGCACTGTTAAATAGCAGCTTCTCTCCACCCTATGAACACCTGTATTTCATTGTTGGAGAGTGAACTGACCTGCCCATTTTCCCTCACTGTGGAATGTGCTTTAAGAATTTTTTGAACAGCATTAAGTGTGTACAAAGGGTCACACCTTGTAGGCAAGAGCTGACATCAGAAGCATATCTATCGTAATTCTTGTCTTTAAGCTTTTTCACTTCTCTCATCTTGTCATGCTCCTTCAATACATCCACATTGCTTCAGCTGAGAGGGAAGTGCCACTTTCTCACTGCACCACCACCGTAGCACCAGGAGCCAGGTACCCAGCAGGCACACCAGTAGCTCTAAATTCCTTAGCTAGTGCTAAGTGGTAGACCTCTGGCTGTTCTTGGGCTTATTTTTATTAAAATGAATTGAAACAAATTCTCACATTCTTTTGCTTTTTTCCCCTTCATAGATGCACAAAACCCACAGATGTGGGCAAAAATACGAGGATGGTTATATGAACTATGAAACTACTCTCAGTCTACTTTGTTTTCAGTATGGATATAAGGAGACATTTCTTGGGCTAGCAGTCTTGATTGATTGTTTATCCAATGGTAGTTATATGGCACAAGCAAGGACGAAGAAATCAGTATGTGTTCTTCACTGAAAACAACAATTCACAAGGAAGCGGGGCATAAATGTCATCCAATATTGTTTTCTGACAGGCAGCACTCTGTTATGTGGAGGTTGCAACTGCAGTGGCTTTTGCTGTAAGAAGTGGCAAGCAAGTTATTTGCTTCTATGACTGTTATGCTTGTGATGGGATCATTGTGTGTGATGTTACCTGCACTGTACTGCTTTTTCAGCTTGAGCTGGCGATTTCAAGAGCTTGCTTCTACAAAGCTCCCTACGTGGTGCTGAGCTGCATTGTGTTGATCCACCAGATAGCTCCAAGGTAGCTCAGGAATCCACACTGAATTATGCACTATTTCACACTGCAGGAAGCCTAGGAGAGTTTATTTTTTAAAATGGAGCCAAGGAACTTCAACACAATTCTTGAAAAGTAGTTGCATGAAATGTTCAGCAATGCCTATAGCTAGGGATTTAGTGAAATGACTGAGTTCCCGCTAAGGGAATGTGGACCTGGTTCAGGCAAGCACATAACAAAATTAAATACAAGTTAGAGCCTCACTCTTCTTTGTGTGCTGTCACTTTCCCTACCTATCATTATCTTTACTGCACTTATTCAGCACAGGTAAGCTTCTGTGGCTAGGAGTGTGTACTGGGTCTGGCCAGGATGGACTTCACTTTCTTCATAGCTGCCATGTTTGGATTTGTGGTTAAAACTGTTGATAAGACACCAGTGTTTTAGTTGTTGCTGAGCAGTGCTTGCACAGCACCGAGGCCTTCTCTGTTCCCTCTCTGCTCTCCCAGCAAATAGTCCAGGTGTGGGCAAGAAGCTGGGAGAGGACAGAGTCTGGATAGCTGACCCAAACTAACCAAAGCTTGGCTTAGCTGCTGGCCGGGGTCAACCCACCCCAGAATCCAATTATTTAAATGAACAATTTAACTCTTCAAGCTAGCACAGGTCTAGAATAGAAGGTTCTCATTTTCATGAATCTGGAATTGGTCACTGCTGAAAGCACAGCTGTGCCTACTTCATAGAAGAAATTCATGTGCCATTTAATCTAGCAGATACCAGAAATTAGAGTACACTGAATAACAAAAATCCATGCTAATTTGTCTTGAATCAGTGCATTATACATGTATTTTGTGGTTTTCTCCATGCTTTTTGGGGAATGATTCCAAGGGATCTTTACTCCAGGTGTTAATACCAGATCTGATTTGTGACTGAGAGTTGCCCTCCCTCTTGGACTCTATCAGCTCATTTAATTATTATTGCTACTAATACTCCATACTTCTCTAGCTTTTTCTCTATTTTCAACTGAACTGCTCAGAAGTGCTTTTTTCTTCTCCCTATATACTTACCCACAGGCATGGGCACAAACATAGATCATCTGATGTGTGTTCTTCAAAGTGGCCACATAAAAGCATGGAAAAAGGCATAAGATCTGTAGTTTTTATAGATAATTAAAGTACTCGCCAATACTTTAAAGTAATTTTTAATAAGTGTTTTGAGTTTTATTCCTTATTTCTAATGTTTTATAAATTTTAGCCTGTGTCAACAACTATTACACATTATTTAGAAAACAAAAATGGTGACAAGTTTTAATACCAGGAAACTGGCATTCAGCAAAATATTTCAAACAGATGTTGTAACTTCAAAAATATCAAGTCATTTTTAACAGAAACACTAAACCAAGTAACTGGTAGTGTGGTAATTTAGAAGCCAAGTATTACTTGTAGCTCAATTATTAATGAATGGTACAAAGCTTAAAAAATTGTGTTGCTTCTGGTATTCCAGTTGGGAGTCTGAAGAGGGAGAGGTGTGGAATGAGACAGATATGTAAAGATAATTTGATTCCTCTGATTGCTTATCAAAATCTTAAGATTTTTACTTCCCAGGGTAAAAAGGCAGTGCCAATACCAGGGGCAGCATGTTCAGAAAGAAAAACCTGTATTCATTTGTAGCCTTCTTTGCCTTCCCTGAGAACAGACAGACATTCATGGTTTATAATTATGCTCCCCTTTCTTCATAAATCTTATGCCTATAAAGCAGTTTATTAAAGCCCACAATATGTTCTGTTGAAGTATGCTTCTAACGGCACTAGTGGCAAAAATGATGAAGTAATTGTCTCATTTAGTAAGATCCAACTTCTACTGCAGTTAATTTCTAACAAGTCAGGAGCAAATTCAGCAAAAGGTTATATTTCTTGCTATAATTTCTGCATAAATGACATAGGAAATGGGCTTATTTTATTTAAATGGATGTCAGATGTTGCTAAAAGACAAGAAAACTCAGTCACGGGAAATGACTCCTTAGTACAGCAGGGTGCTCAGAAGGCTTATCATAACTGCTGGCTAAATGTGTAGGTAGTGAATTCTCCAGCCAGGGAACAGAAAACAGTTTCAACTTCCAGCCTTTCAAAAGACCCTTTCTGGAAGCACGTCTTACACCTCTAGGTGATTTGTGTAATTTCTGCATAGAGAAGGTCAATGCTCCAGTACTAATGACCTGGTTTGACACCCCTTAGCAGTTAGATAGATGGTGTCAGTAAAAAAAAGAAAATAAAATCAGCATTTATCAATAGTTCTATATGCACATTATACTTCAGATAACTTATGGCAGGCAAAAATGTTTTCTATTGCAAAGAACTCTACAAAAAAAAATTTTAAACTTGATTAATACCGGAAATTACTCATGTATCCTTCTGGAACACGTTTCTTTAGGGAAAAGCTGGAAATATTGCTATGTCAGAAATGCCTGATTTTCAGTAGAAAAGAGCATTATTTTCTTTTACAGACAGCAAGTTTAGCTCTATACAGACTTCAGTTATGTTAATTTATGGAAGCAGAACCTAGTGGGGGCCTAGGATGTGTACAGGTGAGCTAAGTTAATCAAACAGGTAGGAATTCTAATTGAAAGCAAACATTCTGGTTCAGCTTTTAGGGGCAGGTGATGGGAGAGGGGCTAAGCATCCTGTTCACCTTACTATGCACCAAAATCAGGATTTTAAATGCCTAGAGAGTTTGAGCCAAACTCAGTTCTAATGCCTTAGAATTATTTTATAAGCCTCTTCTTTTCTCATTTGTACTCTACAGTGATCCATTTCTAGGCGGGGTTTTTTTGGGTTTTTTTTTTTTTTTTGGTCAGGATCAATGGCTACATCTTGAAGTTTCAACCACACAGTGTTGGTCCTGACACTGGCAAGGATTTACACACTTACCTAACTTTCACCAAGAGTATTCCCACATAAGCAATCCTGTCATCTGTGAGACCACTTTTGCAGTTAAATCTATATGTAACCACTTGCAGAATGAGGGACTTTGAAAACTTGCCGTTTTAAATGAACGAGGGACTTTGAAAACAGAGCCAGTTGTTTGCATTTAGAACTGCTAGCTTAACTAGCATATACTAGCTTAACTAGTTTACACTTAAGGAGGCTTTAGGCCATGCCACATTAACTCAGTATTTATCTTTTAATGAGAAAACCATTTTTTCTGAAGTAAGAAAGGTGGTAAATATGATTCATCCATATTCAGTACGATGACGTGATAGTATATCAGATTTCAAGTGGTGAAAAACACTAGCTAAATAGTAGAACATAATGAGTTACACTGAGAGGGAAAGTACTTGGCTAAAATAAAACCATTCAGTGGAAAGGAATTCTTTCTGGAAATGTGTTTCAAGGATAAATTCAGTATTTTTAAAAATGTATGACAAGATGGCTAGGTGTAAAGGTAAAAGCATTTGCTGTTGCCCAGGTGGGGAATGCCAACCATCCAGAGGAGAACATGAAGTAAGAACTGGGCAAGTTTGAGGATGGGAGCCATGGGAAGATCAACAGTACAAAAATGTAAAGTCATGCATTTAGCATCAGTTAATAAGAATTTCCTTTCTCCCAGAAGGTCACCTTTTGGAAGGTGAACATAAGGAAGATCTGCTATCTATCCTGTAGTAAGACATGGAAAATAACCGATCTTTTAAGAAATGTTCCTGTGTTTGTGAATGGAACCCAGTTACCATACTCACTGCAGTTTCTCTCCCTTGTGCTTCCCACTAGCCAATGCCAAAAAATCAGGATGGGGGAGGAGAAAAGAAGAGAAAGGACAAGATGGAAGAGGCATTTTGAAATAAGCATTTCATGAGCAGTTTTATGTGAGCACGACCTCAGGAATAAACTGAGCATAGCATGTCTGAGTCTAGCAGACTCTTGTGTGGGATTTCAGATGTGACTGTATCTCAGCTGTAGCCAAAGGAGACTCAATAGCCTTTCATGCACAGCCAGAAGAAGCAGGCAGTTATACTCCCTGGCTGGCATGCTCACTTTGTCTCTGCTGCTAAACAAAAGGTCTCTGCACAAGGTCACTGTATAATGAGCCACAGTTCAGTTGTAAATACATTTTCAATGTTTCCGTCCCAGTGCAGAACAAAGAGGAGTGCCCCAATTCAGGTCAACACTTTGCAACATCATCATTTGAAGAGAAAAATAATTTTTGTCATCAGTTGTCTTGGCATTGCTGTTTCATGGAAAGCAGGCTTCCTGATACATTTGACACTGGCTGTGATGTCAAATGCCTGTCATTGCCCTCTTTAATCTTAATTGGTGATTTCTGCTTTGAGCTTTGTTGCATTTCTGCACATTCAATATCATGTGAATGAATCCTCTTTTCTTTGCCCTTCAAAATTGCACTCTTTTGGTTTTCAAAGATTTTCTTTCCTGGAGTGCTTGCAAGTGCATCAGATCTGAGGTGCAAAATTCCAACAAAAGACATGCTGTGCCAGGAACAGGAAGGTTTTTTTTTGCTTTTCCATAAAAAGGCAAATTGTGAAATTGTTCTACATAGTTCAGTTCTTCTCCAGGATGCCAGCTCAACTTCAAGGTCTGCAGGCTCATAACCTAGAGTGTTTTCACCAAAAATTTCTGCACGGACTTATATTATGATTTTGAAAATGGCTTTTTAAAATACTATATTTCTTTCAGTTTATGGGTTGAAGTTTAGAATTTGAACTACTGCATGCTACCTGTTAGGATGTTAATACAATATGTTCAGACAGTACGCTTAAGCATAAGAGTACAGAATATATTAGGATTCCAAATTATGATTTGCTTGCACAGACACCCCCAGAGCATTTTTTTCTGAACTGAAGATTATAGGATACTTCCTACTAATCATCTAATTAAAGCTGTGAATTTGCATAAACAAAGTTTTCAGCTCGAGATGTCTACGTCCATCTGACTGCAACTTACAGGCAAAGCAAAATTAAAAGCTAATTTTAAATTATTCAGTCTTATTTCAATATTTCTTCAGCACAATGGGATTTAAAGAAGACTTGCATTAAAAAAAATCTTAACTCAAAATCTTTGGCAGTCTCTTCTTAAATAATCTCAGCTATATGGCACATCTCGGTACTGCTTTTGCTCTCCTGTGTTCTTGTCACAGTATATACATTGCTCCTCAAGTTTACAGGTAGATGCACAGAAAGAAGTGATTATAGATTGCAGTAAGTATACTAAAGACCTTAGTAGTATCTTTTTTTTTCTCCTGGAAGTGCTTATTGAATGTTTTATATGAGCTTGCAGTAAAAATGAAAAATATTTTCAGGTGCCACATTTCCAGTATCAGATAAGTCTTTACAACTACATTGCTAAAATAAAACACTTGGAAAATGTACCCTATTGGGTTCCTAAGTAAGGAAGCATACAGACAGATTTTCTTGGCAAATTCTAACACTAACATAACAGCACATTAACAAGGTACTTTATAGCAGTATGTGGCCAGGTTACTGTGCAAAATATTTCATTTTGGAAACACCAGTACCTTTCAGCATAACCATCATGCTTCCTCTGTTCTGAGTGTTTTGCATGCTTTCACTTATTCTCTTCCTGGCCTTCTAAAACACATCTGCATCTTCGCATGGCTTTGATAATCCAACCCCCTTTTTCACCTCTGGTGGGAAATTCCTAGTGCCTGAGGACTACAGTTTCTTTGGGATTAGTTAGATTTTTCTTCCTTTATACACAGGCATGCACTTGTAGTGCACTGTCTAGACCCATGTATAACAGGAGGGTTTCAAAACTCTCACAAAGGGCTGCCTCAAGATTATGTCCCCAAATAAGGCAGAACATGAACTATTCCTTCAGTAAATAACTCACAAACTTCCAGCCCTGCTCGCTCCTCACAAATCAATCAAGTCTAGGTGTTCCCCATCTCTGCTTCTTCCGAAGTGGTGGTTTCTGACCCACCAAATCTTCTTCTAATTATGCCATAGCTGATCAAGCGGCATCATGCCAAAGAAAAAGAAGCTGCATGGAAAAGCTGTAGGCTAGCGCTTCTATAGCTGTGCTTGTATTAGAAAACAGACGTGTGGAGCTTGGGAGAGGGGGTGTCTTTTTGTCCCTTCCCTCCTCTGGATGGTCAAAGCAGGGAAGGTTCTGACTTCTGTTTTCAATTGAGTTTTTATTTTCTTTGACTATTGTTAAAAACAAAAAGATTCTGTGAGGGGAAAAAAAGCTTTTAAAAGAAATGTGTGTGGCTTTTGCTTCTCCTCTCTAGCTGGTGTCACAGCCTACACGATTGTACTTTGAAAATGTTTTTCCTGGGGGTGGGGGGGTGGTGCAGAAGGTGGGGGTGGGGTGCCTGGATGTCTCCTGCAGTATGAAAGATTCTCTCTATATAATCATAGCAACGATGACAAGGTCAAATTTAAGAATTTCAGAGATTTGTCAGGACGATTCATCATGATTCATCATGATCATCATGATCATCATGCAGAATTTAAAAGGCATGTTAGATGTATAGCTGATCCCACACTACTGCAAAGAAAACTCCAGCAAGCATCTCTTTTCTATTTATGAATCTACAACCCTTCATTATCCCTGCCAAAGAAAGCAGAAGAGCTTTAACATTTAACCATAACTGAAAAAAAGTTAAAGGAAAACTTCAGTTTATCCAGTCAAAAGGGCCTATTTACAAGGGGCTCAGGAATTTCAGCCTTTTCATTTGGTGAACGAAAAAAAATCTTTATGGAACAAGATGTAGAATTCAACCTCTCTCTTCAGGACACAGTAATACCACAGTTGTAAAAGCCTACACCTTTTCTATTTCTTTTGAGTATTGTTTCTTTCATAACAGAGAGCTTCAGAATCTTTAAATGGGGCTGGAATAGAGAAAACAGAGTAACTGGAGTAAAAAAAGCCCTTTACTTCTATATTTCAGTATTTCAAGCATGATGCTGGACTGCAAGCCGATCAGATCAATGTCTGTCTGATACCTGGTTTTCACAGACCGTTATATTTACTATTCTACTTTACCCAAAGCCTGTTTTCAAGACACTTCTTATTTTACAAACAAGAAATATAGATGGGCAAAACTAAGTATTTGAAGCACAATCAAAAAATTATACTGGTGCCAAAGCAAATATACAAACAAAATACCAAAAGCTTTGGTTTTGTTCTGCTAAATCATAACCTTATTTTGAAAGCTGGTATGTGTTTTGTAATTTTTTTTTGTTTTCTTGTTATGACAAAGAACAGTATTTATTGGATATTTAATGCACTTTAACATGCTCTTTGGGGATTTTTATTGAAAGCTGATAGTAAAAAAATATTCTCTGCCTTTTATCAGAATTTAGATTTTTCTTTTAATTCTATGCATTTTTATAACATTTTATTTATTAAGCTTCCATTTGGAAGAAAAAGAAAGGGATGATACACAAACTTATATGGCCTCCAATACAGATGACAGTATTTTAATTTTTTTCCTTGAAAAATACATTGAGCCAAATCCTACTTCTGTTCTAAGATACATTACCAAGAAAGTCTAGTGAAGTCAGTGGACCTCCTCTGGTTTTGCAGGTATAACAGGCTAGGCTTTACCCATGTGTGTTTGTTTTGTAACAAGTAGTATACACTTGAAGTATTAATGTATATAAACCCTATAAACAGCTTTATCTAGATATAACCAGTACAGTACATCTTAATTTATGAGTAACAAAGAATTACAATAGAAACATTTCACTCTTCAAAGGAATGCTGGTTTTCCCTCAAACTTTAGTACTGATTTTATACTAAGTCCTTATTTTATATTTAGTGTTTTGACGGGATTATGATTCTGCCAAAATTATTTAAAAGGCTTTTCATATATTTACAAAATTTTCTAGGCAGTCCTTCATTCCTCAAGGCACTGTTCTCCTCCTCAACAAAAATCTCACTTCTAAAAGCCATCATGTATCAAATACTACTCCAATTTTTGGATAACTAATTGATTTCTGCCTAATATTGTGTAAAGTTAGTAGCAGGCATTAATTTCTTAACCGAAGGCTTAACACATAAAATTGCTTACTATATTATGCTATGCTTTTATTTAGAATCATAAAATCACAGAATAGTTTGGGCTGGAAGGGACCTTCAAAGATCGCCCAGTCCAACAATCCTGCCATGGGCAGGGACATCTTTCACTAGCCCAGGCTGCTCAAAGCCCCATCCAGCCTGGCCTTGAGCACTTCCAGGGATGGGGCAGCCACAGCTTCTCTGGGCAACCTGTGCCAGTGTCTCACCACCCTCATTGTAAAAAATGTTTTCCTCATATTCAGTCTAAACCAGGGGTCCTCAAACTGTTTAACCAGGGGGCCGGCGCGCGGATGCAGCGGCAGGCAGCCATCTGCGGCTGCTTGGTTGCCCCCCCAACACCCAGCGGGGGGGTCTGTAAATACCGGGGCCCGGATTGAGGAGCCTGGGGGGCTGTATCCAGCCTGCGGGCTGTAGTTTGAGGACCCCTGATCTAAACCTACCCTGTTCGGGTGTAAAATCATTTCCCTTTGTCCTGTACTACAGACCCTGGTAAAAAGTCTTTCTCAGTCTTTCTTTTAAGCCCCTATTATGCAGCACAAGGCCACAATACGGTCTCCCTGGAGCCTTCTCTTCTCCAAGTTGAATGCCAGCTCTCTCAGCCCTTCTTTATAGGAGAGGTATTCCAGTCCTCTGACTGTTTTCCTCTGGACCCACCCTAACAGGTCCATGTCTTTCTTGTGCTGGAGACCCCATGGCTGAAGACCCCAGTACTGGCTGAAATACTTCAGGTGTGGTCTCTCCACAGTGGAGCAGAGAGGGAGAATCTCCTCCCTCGACCTGCTGGCCGTGTTCCTTTTGATGTGGCCCAAGATATGGTTGGCTTTCTGGGCTGCAAGAGTGCATCCCCAGCTTGTACGTAATCTTTCATCTACCAATATTCCCAAGTCCTACTGCACAGGGCTGCTCTCAATCCACTTGTCTCCCAGTCTGTATCAACACTAGTGATCGCCCTGACCCAGGTACAGGACCTTGTACTTGGCCTTGTTGAACTTCATGATGTTTACTTTAGCCCACCCCTCAAGACTGTCAAGGTCTCTTGGGAGAGCATCTGTTCCCACAAGCATACCAACTGCAGCACTCAGCTTGGTGTCATCCACAGACTTGCTGAGGTGCACTCAGTCTCACTGTCTATGTCATTAACAAAGACATTGAGACCAAAGCAGACAGACCCTTGGGGGACACCACTTGCTACTGCTCTCCATTTGGACATTGAGCCATTGGCTGCAGGTCTTCGGATGTGGCTAGCCAATTCCTTAGCCATCGAATAGTCCACCCATCAAACCCATATCTCTCCAATTTATTGCTAAGGATGTTGTATGGGACTGTGTCAAAGGCCCAAGACAGATTACATCAGTTGCTCTTCACTTATCCACCAATGCAGCCACTCTACCTTAGAAGGCCACCAGGCCAGTCAGGCATGATTTTCCCTTTGTGAAGCCATGTTGCCTGTCTCTAGTCACTTCCCTGTTATCCAGAGGGATCTGCTCAATTATCTTACAGATACAGGGTATAGAGGTAAGAAAGACTGGTTGATAGTTCCCAGGGTCCTCCTTTCTATCCTTTTTAAAAATAGGTATGATGTTTCACTTTTCCAGTCATTGGTGACTTTGCCTGACTGCCGTGACTTTTTGCTTTGCACAAGCTATAAATGTGGTATGGTTGGTAAGACAGTATTCTAAAGTCGCTATGCTATCCACACCTTACACAGAATTCTAAAGAAATCTTGCAGTCCTCTTCTATTTATAAGAAAAACATAAATCAGAAGTTATCAATTTCAGAGGAGAACAACATTTATCCTCTATCTCCATTTAGAGTACTAATGCCTTTATTTTTGCATAAAATATTGCATCTTCTTATTTAAATAATTTTCTCTCTCTTACTACAATAGTTTTTTGGCTTTGACCTTAACCAAAAAATACTATTTTTACAATTAGATGGAGAATCGGTTCATATTGTAGCTTTAACATTTTTTATTATCTCCCTTATTTTCTTTCCCCATAGTTTTTCTTATTTAAAAAATAAAATGTAGTAGGCAAGATAATCCTTTCCCAAAGATGGGGACTCCCATTGCAAACTCATTTATCACACCTTTCAGGAGAAATTCAGGGAATGTATGATTTGTATGTCATATACCTAAAATCAGTGGGCTTGGGATAACTTTGTGAACAAAAGGATGAAGAATAAGCACATCATCAAGTTATGGGTTAGAAAAAAGAACAATTTTAGAAACTTAGAAATGCTCAGACATTACAGAATTTCTAACCTCCATACAGTACCTTAACATGGACATGAACAGTTTCATCTACAGTAACATTACTTTTCAAAGCAGACTGCACATCATAGAAAAGTTTTTGTATTTTGAGCTATCCATATCTTTAAAGCAAATGTCATCATTTAGTCCTAGTTAAGATGACAGTACTAATCCAAACAGGAGACATTAGGACCAGGAGTTCCTATCACAGCAAAATAATAATGAACTACCAAAAACATTAAGGAGATCTTGATCACTGAGCCCATGCCAGGGAACTTTGGGCCACAGATGTTTTAATTTAGTTAATGAAAGTAGTATGTCATACTTCCTCCCGCGTGATGGGATTATGTATTAATTTAGGAACACTAAATATTCTAAATTATCAGAAGATGTTCACTTTATAAACAGGAAAGCTGTGTGCAGGACAGACCTGCAGCAGGGTGAGAAGTTATGGAAAACCCAGTATTAGCAAGAATTTTTTCGGGAGCTAGAGAGACACCTGCAAATGCCAACTACTTGCACCAGATATTTATGACATGATTACTGTTGAAGACTGATCAACAGCTCATGGCAATAGTGACAAGAGCTTGGAAATTTTTTTTCTGAAAAGAACTTTTTCGGCTATCACAAAACCCTAATTTCAGTGAAAAGTACAAATTCCCAGATTTGAAACAAGTAAGACTGCCACACTTGTTTTAAACAAGATTGGAAAGAGGGGAGAAACTAGTTCAGAATAATTCTTTGGACTCACTTATGTTAATCTAGCAGATATAGCAACCTAAACAGGAAGGCTGAGGACACAAAGGTATTCTGAATCAAAGATGCAGAGTGATAAATCACTGATGTGTCAATAGAATTATGCAAGAATGGAGTGGGATATTTATTAGTAAAGGGATTTCTGATGGTTAGTGCTAGCCTGATGGGCTAATTCTCAATAAAAGATATCACTAAAGTAATACTTTTATTGCATAGAAGTGAGAAAGGAAAGAGTTCATAGCAGTGGCTGCACAAAGTTTGGCAGTTAAGACTGACATTGTAGACAAATGTAAGGTAAGGCAAAAACAGGGGCTCAGTTCTCTGCACTCTTTTGATACAAGACTTGGGGTGGCAGACGATGCAAGCTAGTTTTGTTGGAGAGTATTTTGTCAAAGTCAAGTGTGATAGGGCCTTTGGTCTTGCCTCTAGATAACCCATCTCTATCCTTGTGTCCCTCATTGCTTCCACAATGCATCATGGTCCAAAACCCACAACCATATAATAACATATTTAATAATAGAATATAAATCTCATGGCTCATCTAGATGAAATAATTCTGCGATACTCTTCTAGCTGCATTTTAATAATTATATTTGCTATAGAAATGGAAAAAAAAATTCATTTCAGAAATTGTAAGCATACAATAAGTAGACTACCAATTTTATTGAGTGCTATATATAACTGCTTGTGGAAATCAGGTTGATTATTATTGAAATTTCAGCTTTCTTGATGCATTGTTTACATCCTTTTTTGAAGTTAAAATCAGACTGCAGGCCTTAGCTAGACATGTAATATTTTTGTTTTGCAGGCATAATGGGAAAAAAATAGTTCTTCAGCCTTTATTATCAAAATTTACATTGCTTTTCTTGGTGTATTCTTTAGCTTAATACTTAAAAGAACTCTGTATTTCGTTCTGAATTCCAATTAAGAAAATCAAGATCGAAACATCTCTTTAGCCGATTCTCATGACAGTCCTATGAAATTTAGTGAAACTCCTTGCAAATACTATATACAAGGATAAATTAAATTTTATTTTTAAACAGCTCTTATCTTAGAATAAGAATTAAAATTTCATACCTGGAGAAATATAAAATGTGAGTTCAAACAGAATGAACAGTTTTGCTAATCACAATTGAGTAAAACTGAAAAACAAGGTCTCTGAAAATGGTTCTTGGGCAAGCTCAACATAGGTAGGTGAATAATTGAGCAAAAAAATTCAGACAATTGAGCTTTACTTCTTCATTGGAATTATACTTCAGATCCTTACCCTAACCTCCCCCTACCTTCATCCTCATATTCAACCCCTTTCCCGCAAAGTCAGTGTACTGTAAATTGTTACAGGTTTTAAACTGACATGTCATATTTGGCATTAGTTTAATTAGTTTTGGCAAATGCTTTTTGGTGACTCATGGGAGAGTTCTTTTAGTCTCTTTATTAACAGATGTACCATTTCCTGTTCTAAAAGCAATGACAACAATGTCACATGGCTATAAAATCGTAGGAATTTGCTACTTACAGTCCAATAAAAACAACTTGCTTAAAAAACCAGAAATGGAGTAGATAAGATGGAAAATACACATTAGCAGAAATATTTGGTCATAAAAGATCTGATGCTTTGTCACTTATCTGAACTGCATATGTTGAACAAGAATTCTGTATTATACAAAGCATATACAATGCACAGCCCCACTGCATCGCACAAAGCTGCCTCTTCATGTTACATGCATGGAATAAAATGGACACATAAAAACAACTATCACATTATTTATCAGCTCTAGTACAATGTGCTAGATGTTCCCTTGTTTATCCTAATAGGTTGCTTCTGGTTAGAGTGTTCCAATATGAAAAGCAACCCCTGCGGACTAATACTAGAAGACCAAAAGACACTCCACCACAATTTCTAAATCATGATTTGTCTGATTATACATCCTTACTCTCCTTCTCTGCTTAGTTTGTGCAACAGAGAAGCCCCCAAAAGACACAATAATAAGTTAAAGTCTAGTGATTAGGATATGGCAGCTTCTTTTAATAATCCTCAATCTCCCCTCCCCATTCAGAAGAAGAGGGGGATGACATGTGGTAGATGTGGAAAAGGAAGCAGTACCCTGCCTGCATGCTATCTTCTCATTCCAGAGAGGGCCCTGAAGGAGGCTACTAGATCTTTTCTAGACTCTCCTCAAGCTTTCAGGGAAAAGCAGCTACCAGTGACTGGAGAGAGGAGTTTTCTGCCACACACCACTCACAAGTATTGGTTCAAGTAAAGCCCCACAAACATGGGTATGTATTTGCTAGTCATTTAAATTTATTTTTTTAAACATTCTGAGATTTTTATTTCTTTTTTTAAAGAACAGGAAAATCCTGTGAATCATCAGGAGGAGAGATTTCCATGTGAATGTGTGTCTGGCCATTCTGAAATATGCTTGTCTTATAGAGCACAGACAAAAACATGTGGCTTGTAGCATTTCAAGGTGTGGTACAGATATCTGGATGCAGGTAGAAAGGAAAGACTCTCCTGCTGTTACTAAGCTGTGATTTTTAGACCTAGATGAAACATTTTTTAAGATAATTCAAGAAAAAAAGTTGATGAAATATTTTTTGAACCATTTCTCAACCAGCTTCAATGACTTCATTCTTCAGCGCAATTAATCTGTCACCTTTATCAGAGCTGAATTCACCAAAACAAAACAAAAACTGAAGTGAATGTATTCATCACTTAATTACAATTAAAGGTTCACATTTAGACAAGCTGCCACAGGGACATGTAATTTGCGCTTCCTAACATAGCCAATGCTCCTGTGCCAGAAGGGGCAATTCATCACAGTGGAGGGGTATTTGCTATTTCATGATAGCTCTGCTGGCAGCAGCCTCCAAGTTAACACCTTTGTTAGACATCCTAGCCATGCCCCCTTCTGGACAATGCCACCCACTCCTTCAGCTGCTCCTTCAGCAGCCTGGAGTGCCTACGACACTATACTGATGCTATTTATTTTGAACCAGCAGCCTGCAGCTGCAGCTTTGTCACATGTCACAAGGTGGGGAGAATAAAATTCCTCAGCCTTAGAAACAAGACTTCATGCCATAAATATAAGATCACATGCACTTATTATTTTAATACTAAGTATCTGCATACATGAGGATGGGAAAGAAAAGTTCTTAATGAAAAGGTGGACTAAAGGCAAGACTGCAATTAAACCTGTAATTGGAATGTTCTCAAACATATTTCTTGAGTCACCTTCTATCTTTTCCTGGTCCATACCACAGACCCTTCTTTCCAATCCCCTTTTGTATCACTCAGAAATTAAGGTATTAAAAAAACCCCCACGTTATAGATAGGACCCCATCCTGTAATATTTATTGAGGTCTCAGTTAATCAAAGTTTTGCATTTCTCACCCAGTGCTTGAATATTTTAATGATACCTTCAGTATTTGATGAAATAGGTCTATCCCCATCAAACTCTGTAATGTAGAAAATGTTTTCAAAATAGAATCATAGAAATTAGATGTTCAATCTTAGAGATTTTTAAACATGTCTAAGAGTTTCTTTTGTATGGAACTAAGGCTAACCTTGACTTCCTCTTTTTGGAGACTCTGGACAATGTTTAACACAAAAGGAGCTATTTCGCTCATAAAGCAAGCCTACTGTGACCTTTACATTGTCTGTGATACAAAAAGCTCTCAGCGTAGCAGAAAGCAATGTCAGATTTAATTTAAATCCTTGCAATTTGAACTGTCATCAATGATAAGTTCTCCCTCATCAGCAACAGGGGAAAACATGTCCAGTAGTTTGGAAAAGTGTGAAAACCTTTCATGTTAATGAAAGCAAGCAGAGTATTGATTTCCAGGTTAAAATTTTGGTTGTATGAACTGAAGATGACTAAGCATGGTTTTAATAGAGTAGTAATATCTCATGTCAAAAGACTTCAGACCACTTTAGGAGAACAAAAAGTGCAACTGGTAATGATTTAATTTCACATTGCTAATGTATATCAGTATAATTGCCTCCCTTTGAAAACAGATAAACTGAATGAAGTTAAGATGCTCTTTTCTGAGAGACGTTCACTGATCATTTTGTTATGGGCATTTAATTTGGTATTAAGAATGCTTCGCTGATATGAAAAAGAATGCCTGCATGCCTCATGTGAGTGTTAATGGATATTTAGATCAGTATCTAGTGGAATGACTTGATTCTTGGACAATAATTTAGTCTCCATTCATGTTATTCCTGTTACCTTCTCAGGAATTTGTAGCCAGGGAGTTGAGAAGATCATTAGTAACAACACTCCTGGCAGTACTACATAGTTCATATTGTCTCCAATGGGCTTACAGGAATATTCATTTTTCTACCATCAATAGCACTGAGCAGAAAAACAAAATATAAAGCAGTTTACCCTCTAGCTGTTAAAAATCTAGAAGACCACACTTCTTAAATTTAAAGGTTCAACTTTTAAAATGCACATACTTCATGAATGCATGGTCATTATAGCTAAATCCTATAGCATTCCTTTCTTCTGTCTTTCAAATCCACTCAGTAAACAAAGTAAATACCAGTCACAGAAAAAGGATGTAGTCTTAACTCTAGTTAAAGAAAGAATAAGACTTATATTTCCATTAGTGTTTAGATAATACACTTGATTTTATATAGAGTAGATAATAAGCTTTGGTTTTTACCACTTTTTAGTATTCTTATAGTGCATAATTTTTTGTTTTTCCTTAGGAATTGCTTGTTTCCAACAACATTGAAACTTGTTTGGGATGGCCAAGTAATTTTTATGTAAACATTAAAAATAATCATCAGGCATCATGGTGGAAGTCTGAATAACCACCCAATGTGTATCTTATTTTTAGATGTCATTACTCATGCATTTAAATTTATTAGATATGCTTTCGGCTTTACTTTCAACTTTAACCTTACAACTAAGCTTAAGTTGCCTACTATTTTTATACACAAACTGAGCCAAATTGCAGTTCTCGACTCTGACAGAACAACATCTTAAAATTTTTGAAAGTACAGCCTTGATTCAAATGGTCTTTGCTCCTGAAACCTTAGTTCTACAGTGGAGAGGTAAGGGGTTTTTAGGCAATATGTCCTGCCTGGAGCATTGGACAATTGCTAGCAATTAGAGTCAGTTGTCCACTCCCCCATCCCAGGGAAACTGCACGATTGCTAATCTAACCTTTCTAATGAATTTTGGGTGTTGTGTGACAACACAGTTTGAGAAAGACAGAACAAGGGTAATGGTGGTAAATTCAATCCAGCAACGTTTCTCACCAGTATACGTGAAAACAGAATTCACAGCAGTTTCCTGCTAAAAGTGGCAGGACATCTGACATGAGTATGAGGACTGTGTTGACAATCTATTACAGCATTAGGCACTAGGAATAATACTGAAACACTAGGCTTAATATTGTTTAAACACTTAAAAAAAATTAAACTTGAAACCACAAGACAAGTCACCATTCTTGGTCAATATAAAGCATAAATATTTCCACTGTATATTCAGTTAACAACGAGAATTATACTTCCGTAAAATTTTGAGACACAATCTTTTTATTTCCCAGTATGGTTCTTCATAGATGGGAAAGATGTTAGTATGAATAGTCACAGAAGAGTATTTTTCCCATCTTGTTGGATGATCAATAAGTATATAATCAATAGTTTTTAAAGAATAATTAATTTGGGAATGTGCATTTGAGCATATGAATGCATACACAACATATACAACAGACAAATTCTTCACGGCTTATTTCTGTACTTAAGGATTTAGAAGTCTTCTGTGTTTATCAGGACTGTGTAGTGAAAAAAAAAAGTCATCATCCTGATGATCCTTCTCATTAAATGTCACTCACACACAGCTGTGATAGGTATGCACAGCACTCTAAAATGACACTGAAAAAAGAGTACAAATATTTTTACTGTACTCTTATTCTTGGCAGGTCACTGTGAGAACTTTTTTCTTGACCTTTCAGCTTATACATCTGGCCTCCAGAACAGCTCTCTTACAGAGTCATATAAAACTGTCCCTTCTTGGATACCCCGAGTCCAAAATAAGCACAAAACCCAAAACTCTTTCATCACTTTTGAGCCCAGACTTTCATTAGACTCTTCACTGGTGATAGTCTGTACAAATGCTTCTATCCTGCCCAGGTTCAGGCAAGCCCAAGCTGGTTTTTGACATTTAAATAAGTAATCAACTCCTATCAAGTTCTACCTTTCTGCAGGGAGCAAACTTCCTTAGGTCCTGGCACTCAACCAGTGCTTTTACTTCCAAGGCAACAGATTAAAAAACCAGCTCTTTTTCCCATTCTTGAAGCAAGAAACCCCATAGTGCTAGGCTTCTCCCTTTGAATCCCCCAAGTAGCTTAATATTGGTCTAAGCTGCTCCAAAGCTAATTGAGACTTCTTTGGTCTTACCATATATCTCTTATGTAAGAGTGACAAGAGTTATCTGAACCTTGGAATGTCTAATTCAAGAAAAATAAAGATGAGATGCCTTTTTTTCTAAAAGGAAAATATGTTTCTACCAAAGGTGAAAATGAAGGCCACATCATCATGCATGGTTTACACCACAGATTTTGATGCAAATCATTCCAAGAAGTGTCTTAAAGTGTATAGATTGCATCTACACCATATATTCAAACATACTGGGGAAATGTGCAAGAAGGGATGGAGGAATCATCATTCCAAATACTTCATTGTATCAAGGAAATTAGAAAGATAGACACATGTCAGTAATTCATCCTGCTGTTAGCCGAGATATAGACAGGAAAGCTCTAACAGGTAAGAATATGGGCTTATGTGGTAGGTGTACAAAAGCAACAATCTGGTAAGGTTTTCTAATATGGTGATTGTTTCTTGATGTTCCAATCCTACCATAAATCAGAACTAGCACAGAAAGGTGGTCTGGGAAGCTCCAACTGTATGTCAAAACTCTGGCAGCACAAAACTCTGTATATCAGTTCTACTGCACAGTAAGATCTACCTATACTGGGATATATACAACCACTGTGCTGATTTGCCCTGACAGCTCAAGTGTTACTATCAGTGTTGATTACTCAGGCTGTCAATACGTTCCACATCCAACTTAATATGTATGTTTACAAAAAAAAGTAAATTGTGTAGTTCTTCTTGTTTGTTTATTTTTCTGCTTACTGAAAGACTTACTATATATTGGCTGTGGCAGCTCCATTGCAGATCACAGAATTATGTCACTGTTGATTCATAAATGCAACTGAATGCCTCATATGCTGTTCCCATTGGTGGGCAACTCTGTAATGACAGGTACAGTAGCAGGAAGTATTGCAATTGTGCGAACAAGTTCTGAGAAGCCAGGAACATTACTATTAAATGTTTTTGCCAAGCTATCCTACTTCCACACATGACACACACATCTTTCAAATAACAGAACACAGCCAGAGGTTTAAGTAATGGCCCTCTAGTGTTGGTTGGCTGCTTCCTATATGTGATGTAATTGTGAATCATAATATATCATAAAGTCACTCAGTAACAGAACAGCTTCTTTTCAAGCATTCTGTGAATCTATATGGAAAAAAACCCCAAACTTTTACAGTGAATGAAGTGTTTGGGGTATTCTTAGCCAAAGAATGATGTTGTACAGATCAAAGCAGCTGCTCACCAGTACTTGCAGTGCAATGCCCAGTTACAATTCATATTTAAAACACCCTGTGCATATTGCAAATATTGTGCCATTGCAGATGCTGCTTTCCAAATGAGACTGAAAAAGTACATTATGACCAGTTACAATAATTAAAGGACCTATCACCTTTTTTTTTTTTTCCAAGAGTTGGCATGGCTGCTATAGCTTTCTGACCAAAAACCAGTCAAGAGCATCTAATTATCTGATACTTACTGAATATTTTATTTAATTTAATCAGCTGATTGCAATATGGACTTCCTGACCTATATACTTAGTTGCAGCAAGGACACTCCAAGCACATATGTGTATCAAGAAAAGATATACATATGAAGGCTTTGTTTTCTGTGATCTGGTGTTCATGCAGTGCAATGAATGGGTTTCTTGCCAGAAGATTTTGTCTTTCTAGTCTGTGTTCTGAAGAGAGGTCCTGGAAAATGGCACATGAAAATAAGCCATGTTTATGCTTTCCTTTCCTCAGTTATACATCCCTCCTACAAGCAGATTTTACCTTCAGCCTTCCATGCTTTCTGTGGCTAACAATACTATCTTTGCAGCTCATACGTGATAGGACTACCCTGCAATTGGATATAATGTACCTAATGAAGCAAATTCTGTTCTTCCCTAGAATTAATGGTCCCATATCCAAACAAAAAGAGACTAAATTTCAGAGACAGACAGTATGTTCAGTTCTTATTCTGAAAGACACTGAAGTTTGTGGAAACAGTATGACATTTTAAAAGTACAAGTTGCCCCTGAAGAAGCAGGCAGGAACAAGAATTATCAGAATAATACACTGACATGAACATTATGACCCTGCCAAAGGCAGGAGTTTTATCTAGAGAAAGGAAAAAGGGAAAACAGACTTGAATTATGCAATTATTAATCTTTTTTTTCTTCCTACTTGGTTGTTGGTTTTAAATATGGTTACTATAAAAAAAAAACACACATCCTTTTATTTCTATATCACACTGGAAGGAAAGATTGAAGGGAATATTCATGTCTGAGCGATCTCTACATCGTCCATTGTACATACCTTCTGTGCAGATAAAGTTTTTGGTTTTAGCTCCCACTTTTCCTTTCCACCTATTTTCATGGTTTGTTTATCATCTAATATCTTTCACAAGATTAATGTGGCATGGGTCCATTGGAGGATTGCTTTCAAGCCTTTTCTCCTTATTTTCCTGTAGTTGGATGCTCTCCATGTTCACTCACTGAGGACAGGAAGGCTTTCTTCTTGATCACAGGCTTGTGCTTCAGTACTCCACCTTCCAAGTGGTAGTTGTGTATTAAGGAAAAGGACCAGACATTTCAAACCAAACTTGAGAACTTGCTTGACAAGAAGCAGAAAAGAGACATAAGATCGGATAGTGCACTCTAGCTAAATGAGGTGTTGCCGTTTCCTCTCACTCGACACCTAGGTTGCCCTCCCAGATGTTGGTGTTAAGTATCAAGCAAGTGCAGACTGATTTCTTTTGGCTGCAGAGTTGGATTCTTCTGGAGGCTATGTGGCACACAATATGAAAGACGAGTGATTTGACGCAGAAATATTCTGTATGGTTTAAGTTTCTAATCTGAAAGCAAATCTTTATCTGTAATATTTGAACATACCTCTTTATAAACTTGTATAACTAAGGGATTGTAACTGCGTGTAAAGTTTGGGTCCAGGGCCTGATAAGGTTTCTAATTAAATGCACCTAACTGAAATCAGTATGAGTTGGCCCTATGACTTCCAATAAACTTCAGTTAAGAATCCTCCTTAGCTACTAAGGAAGCAATGAAGAACCGGAACAATGCTGACACCAAATGTTATCAATTGTCGGATCTTCTCAGGCTGCTTTTAATTTTATATTTTAATAGCACAGAGCAGCTCCAGGCTTGCTATATGATGGCCCGTACGCATAGAGATAAGGTGTTAGAGAAAAATAGTTTAGGGAATAAAATACAAGCTGAGATACAAAAGACTACAGCAGTTAGAAATGCAAAAGGTAACAGTCAGTCTGTGGTTAATTGGATAAATGGCAATAGCATATTAGTTCTATCTAGTTAAAGAGCAAACAAACTCTTCAGTAGATTGCAGGTGCCAAGGATGTGCTAAGTTTTAGAGAGGCCAGCAAGGGAGGAAATAATTAATCCTTGGGGCTAAATCTGGCACAGCAGGTCCTTCTCCCTCTTCTGACAGCTACTTTAGTTTTGAGGCAGTCCACTATTTCACTGCACTCCACCTTCCAGCTAGTTTATACACAGTATATAAAAAGTAGTACCCATAAAAGACTTACACAGCAGTTTCAGGATCCTGATGAAGGCTACAACCCTGTAGCAGTTTCAGGATCCTGATGAAGTCTACAGCCCTCTTCCCCCACCAAGACAAGAAAAAGACTACAAAGTATACAGCAGCAGCACGCAACCTGCTTCTCCTGTCTCAGCTCTTCTATTACCCAGTTTAGTATAGCCTTTTGTATAGCCTGCCTTTACTGTTGTAGGAGCTTACGATCTTCAATGTGTTTCCTACAGGTATTCAGAAATAAACTGTCCACTACATAGTCCAGTGTCAATACAGGGCTTACAGTCTTACCACAAAGTCTGATTCACTATACCTCACCAGGTTAAGGTTTGTGGCCTTCCTATGAATATGAAAGGTACAATTCTGAAATTATAAGTAACAGTGCCTTGGGCAGCAAGGAGGAAAGGCAGAGTATGTCCTTCATCATATTCAGGCATTACTGTAACACAGAAGAAAGTATTCCTTAAACAAAATCCAAGGAATTCTAAAGCAAACATCACAATGGCATCATAAATGTTTTTCTCTAGGCAGCTCCCAGTTTAGCTAGGAGATAGCATCAATTTTTATTTTTTAAGAGTGCCCTCAGTTCTACATTAGGACCATGTCCCTGGAGGATAAAAATTTGGTGTCATTTACATAGAAAAGGGCCTGTTGTCAACACAAGCTGTTTTTCAACAAGAAAGATACATAAATTTTTTACCATCAAATTATCTTTGGTTTATACTCTTGACAATATCTGTCAGAGAAGGCTCACTGATGCTGACAAGTGCAAACTTTAGTATATGGTCAAAAGGAAGAACTGTCTTAACTCATAATATATGGGATGGAATACATGAAACAGGTTTGGTCTTCTCAAGACTTGAAATTTTACGAAGTTATCATTACACAAAGTTATAATTATATACTGAATCTCTAATCAAGGACCACTTGGGACTCAGCCATTCAGATCTTTTGTGATTCACATCTTGAAGAGTTTGTTTTCCACAGAAAATAATTCCTGATCTTCAATATTTCTGAGCATTATTCTGTTTAGCTCCATGAGCACAAGACCCATACACCCAACTGGTTCATATGTGGTCCACTGAGATGTATTTTTGTTACTTTTAGTCACGAGGCACTTTGGAGGCCTACTTCACCACACAAGGAGCATTTCCATTGTTTGGAGAGTGCCAGATAAATAGATGTTGGCCACAGATAGATCATCTTCTGCAGTAAGACAGAAGCACTTACAATAAAACACAATGCAGGGACTGTGGCCTAACATTGCTACCACTATGGATCACAAATTCCACTAGAAGTTATTCTCTCTGTGTAGAGGGCTTGTGTGGCAAGGTTTTGGTAGCAGGGGGCCTACAGGGGTGGCTTCTGTGAGAAGCTGCTAAAACATTTCCCCGTGTCCAATGGAACCAATACAAACTGACTCCAAGATGGACCCACTGCTGGCCAAGGCAATCAGTGACAGTGGTAGTGCCTCTGGGCAGGAAAAAAGAAACCCTGCATAACGAAATTGCAGCAAAAGAAAGGAGTGAGAATATGTGAGAGGAATAACTCTGCAGACACCGACGCAGTGAAGAAGGAGGGGAGAAGGTGCTCCAGGCATTGGAGCACAGACTCCCCTACAGACCATGGTGAGGCAGGCTGTCCTCCTGTAGCCCATGGAAGTCCACAGTGAAGCAGGTACCCACCTGCATCCTATGGAGAATCCCACTCCGGTGCAGGTAGATGCCCAAAGCAGGCTGTGACACCGCGGGAAGCCCATGCTGAAGCAGGAGTCCATGCTGAAACAGGTTTGCTGGCAGGACTTGTAACCCTGTCAGGGACCCACACTGGAGCAGTCTGTTCCTTAAGGACTCTACCCCATGGAAGGACCCATGCTGGAGCAGTTTGTGAAGAACAGTAGCCTGTGGGAAGGACTCACACTGGAGAAGTTCACAGAGAACTGCCTCCTATGGGAGGGACCCCACGCTGGAGCAGGGGAAGAGGGTGAGGAGAAAGGAGTGGCAGAAACAATGTGTGATGAACTAATCACAACCTCCATTCTCCTGCGCCGCTCAGCAGGAGGAGGATTCAGGAGTGAAGCTGGGCCCAGGAAGAAGGGAGGGGTGGGGGAAAGGTGTTTTTAAGTTTTGGGTTTAGTTCTCATTATCTTACTCTGATTTAAATGATAATAATTTGGTAATAAATCAGCTTAATTACCCCAAGCTGAGCCTGTTTGTCTGTGATGGTAATTGCTGAGTGATCTCCCTGTCCTTAACTCAACCCATGAGCTTTTTGTTATATTTTCTCTCTCTGTCCAGCTGAGAAGGAGAATGATAGAGCAGCTTTGGTGGGCACCTGACATTCAGCCAAGGTGAAACCATCACACCCTGCTACTCTGGAGGCCCCATGCTATATTCTTGACTAGAAAGAATCTCTCCTCCATTCCTGAATCTCTCCTCAACCCTTATATTTTAGGCAAAATTAGTAGTCCCCCAAAATGGATTCCTAGGGCCTCTCACAGAGGATTTTTTGCTTGTGTTTTGCATGTAATGAACAAAATATAATCTAATGAAAGCCAACACTAAGTAAGAGGAACACACCTTCATATGCAAACAGCTTTGACAAGTGGCACTGTGTTTGGATGCACTGCTTTGTTTCAGGGCTCCTGAGGAGCACCTCATCCCTGCCTAATCTTGAGAACCCACTTGCACAAGTCTTGTAGGTCTGGCTGATGTAGGGCTGTATGTGACTAAGAAGTCCCTGTGCATCAGCAAGGGGTCTGCAGCTATAGCACTGTGACAAACAAACATGAGATGGATGATAACAATAATTTTAGAACACATCCCCACCCCCTTATTCTCTTTTTTTCAGGTCAGTGAGAATGGCTAATTACAATGCAGTGCTAAAATTCCAGAAGCTGTGTTCCACATCATATGTGATTCGTAGTGCCCTTTGGGGACAGAAAATGTCTTCCAGCTCCATTCCATTTCTTGCAAGGAAAATAAAAGGAAGCCCCGACAGGCTACAGGGAGTGTGTCCAGACCGCATCCTCTTAGGGCTACAGTTGCATGTATAATGGATAACAATGCAGGGAGCCAAAAATGTATTTTGAAGGGTAGAAGACCACTACGAAAAAAGCAAAGTCTGTCAGCGTCATGCTTCAAGATTAGAATCTCAACTCATAATGGTGTTCAGTATTACTCTCAGGTTTGGGAATATGACTGCAGAATTTTTCAGCTACCAGTTGTCAATTCAAAAATCCCTGAACTACAGATATTTCATAGAAGAAGAATTACTGGGTTTTTCCAGTTTTGAGGGAAGAATTATCCACCCACACAATATATAAATGCAGCTCATTCAGTTAACCTAATTAAATAACTTAAATCTTCCAGCCACACACACACACGAGTAAGATTTGTCAGGAACGTACTGTCTACAACTCCAGCCACTTCATAGGGGGCCTCTGTCCATGGTGCCAGACCAGGCACTTGCTGTCTGCTAGGTAAGTGGCACAACAGAAGATCAGAAAGTATGAATACTTAGGGATAAATAACTGAGGACTCTGAAAGACACAATTTAAGATGTCTCTTTAACCTTCTGGAGGACCCTAAGAAAAATCAGACTGCAGTCATTTGTCCTTTTACTAAAACAAAGGTTTTGGAATACTATTCTTGTAATTCCGCATGTGGAGAAAAGGCTTTGGTCCCCAAAGCCTGCCATATAGACAGAAAACAGAAAAGACAAAACAGCAGAAGACATGCAACAAGAGCAGAATAATACAGCAATGACACTGAGTCTGTGCCTTTGTCTGTTTTCTTCAAATATATTCTTCATTTTGTCTTCTCCTTCTGTATTAACTGCCAAATTGAAGAAATGATTGGAGGAAGCAATAAACTAAACACACTAGCATTAAATGGGAAGAAAATGAAGCTCAGCAACCACAGAAGCCATTTTTTGCATAAAACTCAACTAGCAGAAGCTGTACCTTTTGTACTACATTTTTCTGAAAAATACTTACTCCAGTAAAAGACAAGTAAATTAGAAACACAACATAAGGCATCTAAACAAGAAGCTCACTTGTGGACATGCCATCCTTTTATCTGCTGTGAAAGAAAACAGGCCCCTGCAAACTGCACTGTAGCTCCATCTGTAGGAAGATTGGACATAAAATAATTTTGTGAGTCAGCAAATATGCATATACATTATGTATCTCAGCTTTGGGATTTATTGTACCTGTTTTTGAAAGCCTGCAGTCTACAAATTAGGTCTCTAATTCTAACTCCACTCTTGTCCTAGGAATCCTTCCTGAAGTCAGAAGGGAAAAAGGTGAAAGAGAAGGTGAGGAAAAAAAACCAGAGAAAAGTGAGATCATAACCCACATCTTCATCCCAGTTACCTGAGCTGTTTTACATTACTCAAAAGTTATAAAAAGCTTTTCTATAAAATACCAGATTGAAATGTCAGTGGAACACTTCACAAAGTTTAGTTCCTGTGTCTTTAGCATTTTTCTTTGAAGGTAGTAAATACAATGCCCACTTACAAGGGCAGGAAGGAGGATCCAGGGAACTACAGACCTGTCAGTCTGACCTCAGTGCCTGGGAAAGGTTATGCAGCAGACCATCTTGAGTGCCATCACACAGTACATACAGGACAACCAAGTGATCAGCCCCAGCCAGCATGTGTTTATGAAAGGTAGGTCCTGCTTCACTAACCTGATCTCCTTCTATGACAAGGTGACCCACATAGTGGATGAAGGAAAGGCTATGGTCTACCTAGACTTTAGTAAATCCTTTGACACTGTTTCCTACAGCATTCTCCTGGAGAAACTGAATGCTCATGGCTTGGGTGGGTCTGCTCTATGCTGGGTAAAAAACTGGCTGTACAGCTGGGCCCAAAGAGTGATGGTGAATGGAGCTACATCCAGCTGTCCTCTTGTCACAGGTGATGTTCCCCAGGGCTCAGTATTGGGGCCAGTTCCATTTAGTATCTTTATTGATGATCTGGATGTGGGAATTGAGTGCACGCCCAGCAAGTCTGCAGATGACACCAAGCTGGGCAGCAATATTGATCTGCCTGAGGGCAGGCAGGCTCTTGCAGAGGGTTCTGGACAGACTGGACTGATGGGCCAAGGCCAGTTGTATGAGGTTCAACACGGCTCAGTGCTGGGTCCTGCCCTTGTGTCACAGCAGCCCCACACAGCGCTACAGGCTGGGGCAGAGTGGCTGGAAAGGGCCTGGTGGGAAAGGGCCTGGGGGTGCTGGTCCACAGCCGGCTGAGCGTGAGCCAGCAGTGTGCCCAGGTGGCCAAGGCGGCCAGCAGCACCCTGGCTGGTACCAGACACAGTGTGGCCAGCAGGACCAGGGCAGCGATGGTCCCCCTGTCCTGGGCACTGGTGAGGCCGCACCTCGAACGCTGTGTTCAGGTTTGGGCCCCTCGCTGCAAGAGGGACGCTGAGGTGCTGCAGCGTGGCCAGAGCGGGCAGCGAGGCTGGTGCAGGGTCTGGAGCACAAGTCTGATGGGGAGCGGCTGAGGGAACTGGGGCGGTTTAGCCTGGAGAAAAGAAGGCTCAGGGGGAATATTATCACTCCGTACAACTACCTGAAAGGAGGCTGTAGCGAGGTGGGGGTCGGTCTCTTCTCCTAGATAACAACTGATATGATGAGAGGAAATGGCCTCAAGTTGCACCAGGGGAGGTTAGGATTGGATATTAGGAGAAATTTCTTCATGAAAAGGGTTGTCAAACACTGGGACAGGCTGCCCAGGGAAGTGGCTGAGTGACCATCCCTGGAGGTATTTTTGGAGATGTGGCACTTAGGGGCACGGTTGAGTGGTGGACTCAGCAGTGATAGATTAATGGTTGGACCTGATGATCTTAAAGCTCTTTTCCAACCTAAATGATTCTATGATTCTATGATTATTTGTCAACTCCAATGCTAAGGCAATGTTTTAAAGTGGCAGCCAGTTATGATTGTTCAATTCAAATAAACGTTTGGGTTTTTTCTCAGAGAAAAATAGGAGTTCTATAGGAACCAGCCACATTAACAAGTCTTTTCTCCTTGTCTAAATGCATGGGCCTTCACTCACTCTATGAGGCCACAGCTATGATGCAACTGAAAGTAAATACACAGCAGTATCAATAAACTAGGTAGGTATTGGCATACTCATCTGAGAATTTCACCTATGACTGAATACTGAATAATCTAAGCTACCATTAAACTGGCTTGCTTGGGTGAAGTTATTATTACCATTTCTACAAAACAGAGCACAACACAGGCTGCAAAGTCTACTGGAAAAAAATATAAAGCCCACCCTTGCCGACCTCTTTTCTGATGTGTCTGAACTGCTACTTGATATCCAGACTAGCTAATTTAAAGCTAGGTCATTGCAGGCAAGCTGAAGAACACATTTCCTGGTACAATTACTAGACTACAGATACACCTGGGGAGTTTTCTAATTTAAATAACACCCATACTGGCAAAAGAGCTTTTTATTTTGGGGAATAGCTTATCCTATTTACCTAAACAAAGTAATTCAGTAATTTCTTAGTCACAATATATTGTTAGAGTTCATACTATTCATATTACAATACTGGGAGAGGTTTTCAATATACGTGGAGATTATATGGTTTTGCCAAATGAAACTGCCTTTGTCAAATGACACCTGCAAAGTTTGGTTGTGTATTTTCATCTAAAATAGTATGTAAATCAAGTAAAACAATAATCCATTTTCTTATCTTAGAGGCACAATCATTCCAAAAGAGAATGCAAAGTCAAGCACTGAGCAATATAATCTTAAGGTCATCTTAAGGAAACGGTCGCACCCTCTACAGTTGATATAGAAAATTACTTCTGTGTTTATATAAGATTATTTTCTTGGCAGGAACAATGCTGTTTCACTGCAGATTTGTGTATTTTGTATCCCTGCAGCTAAGCTTGCAGCTGAGTTTAGGGTACTTTGATTTCTGCATGAAACTCAATTTTTTAGTTGAAAACACCATACAATCAGTAAAAGTTGATCTTAGAATGTGAATTTATTAGTGCAAACCTGGAGTTTAGAAATGAGAAGCTAGAGATTCAAGCAACACTTTATTCCTGGCTACTGTAAGGATTCTTTGTTTTCTGGGGCAACTCTGTCACTCAGCCTCCTCATATTTGATTGCTTAGCTGTGAAACACTTTGTTGCTGTCAGTATTTGCTGCTATATGTTACTGATTAGGTATCAGAGATGCTGTGATGGAAGGTACTGTTACTATTAAGTAAAATATTTGAAGAAAATTAACTGGCAGCTTAATGCAGTTTGTGGTATATTTGCTTTCCAGATACAGATTTATCCTGTCACTTATTTTGCACTAGTATGTTCCAGACTTGGTTAATACAGCAAAGTGGAGAACTAGGTAATCACATAGTTGTTTCTATAATATACTGCAGTTTGGCATTTGTAAGCTACAAAGTCTGACAACAATTTGAAAATTCCTCTAGCATTTTCCCCAGTGGCTAGGTTTGTTTCTGGTGAGCAACTCAAAGGTACGAGATCTGTTTGCTTTCTTGCTGCAATACGATAGCACATTAGCATCAGTCCTGATCCCTGAGAATATTGTAATTAAGATTTACCCTGCAGGAAATCCTGTCTAGTGAGTAAGATGAAAGTACCTCATTTCTCAGGAATAATAATTCCTCAACATTTATGAAGTGGGAACAGAGTGCCAAATATGATGTATGAAACAAATTGTACACTAGAAGATTTTGACTGACTTTTCCAGATCATAACCTTTAAAGGACTTCTAATAACAATGAATTCTGGTTGTTCCAGTGTCAGCTGCATGGAGATTCACAGGATGAACTAATATTCAGCTATGTGCACTCTGCATTACAGATCTGTTCTTGGATATTGCTCTGTATGTATTGTAATCTTCCCCATGACTTCACAAAGCACAGATGATTATATAATCTACTAGTCTCCTCTAGTAATCCCCAGATCTTTGGACCAATTTCAACTAAAGGGAGACACAATCGCCATATCTCTGACAAAGCTAGTCAGAAGAGGGTTTGGGTGATCATATAACCAACTTCTTGCTGAAAGCAGGACTAATTTCAAGTTAGAATTTGAAGTTAGAAGCTTGAAGAATTTCAAGATAAAACCTGATTTCAAGCTAGAAGACTAATTTCAAGTTAGAAGCTCAGCATTTTGTCCATACAGATTTTATAAATCTCTAAAAACGGTTTATCCATCTCCTAAAAAATCTGTTATAATTACATTTCTAAAATTTAATAGAAATTGTCATATGGGTAGAAAGGTCAATTCTAGTGGCATTGCCAAAGGCAAGGCAGATGGGAGGCAACAAATACACATTTTACTTGGCTTCTTCTAGTTAGCTACTCAGCTGATAGCTGAGATTATTACAGACTACTGAGGAACTGGCAAAAAAGAACCTGGTGAAAATACAAAGGATAACAAATAAGCTTTGTTAAGTCTCCTGTTTCCAGAATAGCTTGGAAGATGAATAAAGAAAAGAAGGTAGACAGAATTTTCATTTTTCAACTATTTTTTCACTTGTGAAATGCAGTTCCGTTTCATGGATGTTCATAACGAACATTAGAGATATAAAAAACATACATACATAACTGGCCCAGATTAAGAAACCTTACCTGAATTCAAATAAATGCAATCCACCTAGATGGATTTTAACTAGAATTCAGTTTATTTTTGAAGGCTGAATTCAGATGGGCAGATCTGGTTTTGTTATGTACTGTCTAATCCTGTAATACTTTCACAAGTTGATCGTTCTACTTGATGTAGCAGAGTTCACTTACAAACATATTAGAGCAAAAAAGCATCAGGCACTATAGAATGGATGCCAGTGTCTCAAATTAGGCTGTAAAACTCACAATTCTGTGGATTCATATAGATGGGAGCTAGTAAAATATAGTCAGCACTGATGTACTTAGACCTCTACATCTAGCTAAACCTAGATTTATAAGCAAATGTCATGGAAAAAATGGCTGTTTGCTTTGTTTATGGTTTTCATCAGAAACAAAAACATTATAAATGTAATATATTTTTATCATATCTTAGAGACTGTAGACTTCTGGATGTCCCATTATAGTAAGAAAATATCTGAAAGTTTATTGAGTGAGTGGCTGGCATATCAGTTGTCTAGCAATTGAGGACAGAAGTCTTTCTAATGCAGTTTTACCTGGGTATTTTGCTGCACTCTATCATACACATCTGTCAATAAAAAACCCCTTAAATTATTTGATATTATTTAGTACTTTACATCAGAGGCAATAACAAAGTTGAAGACTTCTCCAAAGCATAGAGCTTAGACAAAATTTGTTTTTCAGACTGATTTCATTGCTGTTTAAATTGGTATCTAGCCTCTAAGTATTAAAGAAAAATAGCTTAAAACGACAGAAATAAGTCTCAATATAGAGGTAAAGGTTTACATTCAAAGGACCCAAAGAAACTGGTTATACATAAGCATTGTAACTGTGGTTTCTGCATGGCAGCAGTGCATCCAGCAATATTTAGCAGTCCAGCACCATATATTCCTTAAAGGGAGAGTGACATCAAAACCACTAAGCATTTCAGGGATCCAGTAATACAGACTGATTTCTTCTTATTTGAGATGTGGAGGTTTGTTTAACTGACAAATTGGATTTTATTTCCCAGTCAGCTATATCTTTCTATGACCGATCATCATCCAGCCCTGAAATAAATGTTACCTGATTAAAGTAGTAAAGGTTAAAACATTTAAAACACATGCTGTAGATCTCAGAAATCAAGTCAAGATGTGTAAGGGTAAGAATTATTAGAGGATTTATGAAATCTGCCCTGAACAAATTAATTTATCAGTTTAGCCAAAGGCCTGTCAATGAATTCAAGAGCTTTTAAAAAAATGGAACATCTGTTGCGTATTTAAAGGTTCTGTTTATATGTGAATGTAGTGTATTACTCTTTTCAAGGTGGGATACACAGTTTACATAAATGTCTTTGGAAGTTAATTTGGAATTGCTCCTATGTCCTTGAGGATCAGGAATAATCCATGGAGGATTCCAGCAATCACTAGTCCTTGAACCTCTGGAGATTGAGAAGAATTAGATCTTGACTGAAGCTGAAAGATACATCCATGAATCTGGATAATGGCATTGTCAAAACAACCTATTACCTCACAAGATTTAATAGTAGCCTTCACTGACTGGAGTTTTTTTTAAGAAATCTAGATTATGCGGCTTTTTAGAAACAAGGTGGAATTCTCTCTGCATTCTGTGGTCTTTCTGAGATGACATAATAACCCAGGCTCTCATTTGTCCTAGCATTAAGTACTGACTAATCTCACTATGTTTTAGAAAATCATTTAAGCTAAACCTTAAGTTCACTAAAGCTAAAAGAATTTGTTTTACCCTCTCTGTTGTGAAAGGATGGTACTGGTAAGAAAATGTGCATTAAGCAAAAGTTTAAGCTTTTTTTTTTTCTTCTGATATCTGTACAAATATTCTGTTGTAAATGAACACCCCAGATTCTGTAGAAAACTGACTTGCTTGTGCTACTTTCTACTAGCTATATTAACTTCATATACGCACACAAGTATAAATGAATACAGCTACCTACTAATTTAGATTTTTCAATCTTCCTATATTTTGCCTAAAGTATTCCAAGAAAACACTACATGAATGCGGATGAATTCAAGCATTATGCATACCACACAGAAGACAGAACCTCAACAACTGGGCTTAGAAGATCTCTCATCTGCCTCATTTTCTATCATGGTTGCTGCCACTCCATTTACTTTTATGGCTCCAGTAGTTGTAGTAGTTAAATGATAAACATCAGTGAAGTCATAATAACAGCATATCTGTCTTGGCACAGAATTATTCCCTCCTACCTACACATACAGAGCTGGGTTAATCTCTTCAAGATAAAAAAAAAAAAAGACATGCAATATGAGCAACTGGCTGTGATAAGAATACTCTTGTGAACATTTTTTTTCCTGCTGTTTTTAACCTTTTAATTATCCCTATGACTGTATGTTTGGATTTTCAGTATGTCTGGTTTGGCGGTTTGGTTTGGTTTTGTTTTTGTGAAAGTCAGTGGACTACACTTGACGATTGGCCTAGGGAGTCAGTCACTTGTGTCTTATACTTGCAACCAAAGACCCACATGGAGAGAATCAGCCCCTAGGACTGACCAGAAGAGACAGCTGAATTTGGAAAGGGGCTGGTAAATTCTGGACTGGGACTGCCAGTAATCTTGAATGTTGTCAGAAGACTGTGGTAGGCCTGTACAGAAAGCACAAGCAATTGAATGCTGTATATTTTTGTCTTTCTCTCTGGCTTTTTTTTTTTTCTTTTCACTTTATTCACTTACTGTACTTCAAGCATGAATCTTCTTAGGTTTCAGTGGGGAAAGTGAAGCAGTCAGCATGAAAGAACACCGTGCTGAAGAAAATTGGTCCATTCTCAGTGCTGCCCTGTGGCAGTGCAACTAATTTGATTACAAGTCTACTTAAAGTCAGCAAGCAGTCATCCTCAGAAACAAAAGTATTTTTATTCTTCCAGACTCCAATAAATGCTCTTCTTTGGCCCTGCTCTGTTCCTTAAAAAGCACTAGCAAAAATAGAATTTTAAAACTATTTTAACAATAAGTATTACCAAAAAAAAAAAAAAAAAAGAAACCTGTTCTGTTCAAATTAAGAAAAAAACATTAAGGTTGGGATCCTATACCAGAGTAAGACTGATTATTTGGGGTTTTTTTTTGCTTTCAAGGATTTTTTTAATAAGGAAGCCTACTACCTGTCTTTGAGCTGAATTAAAATAGTAAAAACAGGTTATGTTTTTAACAGTGATACCTTCTGTAAGTTATAGTCTTTATTTCTGTGGTTTATAAGTACCTTATTCTATATCCTACATCTTGAAAAAAATGTGGTATCAACTTAGAATTTACTGGATAAGGTGAATCAGAAAAAAAGAGAACAGTGCAGTTCGATGTAACTGAGAATTTGCTTACAGACGAAGAAGCTATGTATGTTTGATTTGGACAGTAAGACTTAGCTATTATGACATATGAATCAGATTTGCTATTTTGAGGTTTTATTAGGTTCTAATTGTTGATACGTGCATTTGGACAGCCCTAATTACAAACTAGGACTGAGTTTCAATTTGTTTGCAGGCCAATGTCACAGCATATGCAGGTACATGTATGTGTACAAACCAATAGATCGTTTTGAATAAACCCAACAGAGATCTTACCCATTACAGTGATCAGATACTGGACAACAATTTAAAGTTACATTAATCCAATAAAAGGCATGCACAGCAATTTTCTTCTTAATATATAATGCACTTCTGATGATTCCTCTAAATTAAATTAACTGTTAATATAACTGGCTTAATAATTCCTTTGATGCTTTAGAAATCATATTGTGGTATTTCTCCTATTTTAATTTTATCTTGAATATTATTTAAAAGCAAAGACTTGAATAAGTCTGACAGTAGTTCTGGTATTATAATCTATTGCCAGTGTCACAAAAAGTTTCAGATTTTTTTTTTTTATGTTAACAGTGAACATTGGACAGGGGCTCAGAATTTGTCTAAATCAAAGATATACTTTGCAGTGTGGTTCCCATTGTGTTATGAAATGTCTCTGTGCTTGGGTTACTGGTTTAATACATTTGTCACATTGAGAGCTGATTCAGCAGAAATAATCTCTGTCATACTGGTTCCAGACATTTGTGGTTTCTGGCATCGACAGCAGTCTGATCATCCTGGTAAAAGAGGTTAACTGACTTCAGAGTTAGGGAAACAACCCCCAGGAGCAAAAATACCCCTGCCTTCCATATAAACACACAGCATTCTTACATGCTTTAGGGAAACTGACTGGTGAATTGTTTGACAAGCCCCCAGTTCAGCTTGTGTAGCTCCAGTTCACATCTTTAACATATTTGTACACAGCTATAATATTCTCCTAAAAACTGCCACTTCATCAAACTACCCTGTTTTGCTAGATGTGTTGTATATACAGCACAAAGAAGAAATACAGGAAATTACTTGTATAACGTGCTGCATTCTACTCACAGCACTGGAATAGGATTTTTTTGCTTAAACAGGAGTCATATATTTTAATGGAGCTTCAGAGTTCCTTCTTAATGTGCTTTTTTTTGCGTATATGTGTGTATGCCTCTGCATGTTTCCTCAAAGGTATTGGCTCACACAATTAATGAGGTAAATTGCTTAAAACAGGTCAGAAAGGAAAAAAAAAGTTTTATCTTTAAAAGGATAACTACATAGCATTTTTCTTTCTTTTTGGATCATCATAGCAGCCTAGCAGTTCACAGCTGGCATCAGACTTCCAAGATGACCCTACAGTTTCCTTTGATTAGAGATGCTTTGGCTAAGTTTGACTTGATGACTAAGTCAGATGGCTGTTTTCATGGGTTGTGTATTCCAGGTTTTGTGGGTTTAGTTGTGAAAGCTGCAGTTCCAGCCTCCCACAAAAGACCACAGTTGCATCTCATCTGCTTAGGTTTTAAATGATGGCCTTTTTATCTCTTGAGGACTGCTTGCCATGTTTCCCCCCCCCCAAAAAAAAAAAACCCTAAAAACCTCCTTTCAATTTTAGTCTTTTTCATTCTCTGTGTGTGCACTACTTCTAAGTCTTTCCCTTCATGCTTTGCTGTCAATCAAAACTGAAATAAGTGAAATCAAACCTGAGGAAGCAAATACTTTTTATTTTTTTCCTCAAGGAAAAAAGGGATTACGGGAACTAAACTCAGCTGTAATCTCCATAAACCATTTCTATGACTACTGCTCCTAAGGGAAAGCTAGCTCTGTTCCATTTCTGAAATAATTTTTATTCATAAAGTGAAATGTGCAACACAAAATAAAGGATCCTCTGAAGAACAATTATGCTGATTTGGTCCACAAGCCTTTTGAATGTTCACATTCTTTCCTGAAACATTCAAAACTGCTCTACACAACTACCTGCTACAAATCCAGTGGAGCTGACAAGTCTCATTATACAGTTCCCACTCCAAGCAATCATGAAATCTGAGTGTTGCTGACATGATCTATTTATATACAATATTTATTTAAGGACAAAACTCTGCATTTTTCTCAAGCCACCCTTTAAACAGACACTCGAAGGAAATGAATCAATACTTCATAACACTTGTGGAATCAGTCTCAGGTTTATTCAGGCTGAGTAACACATCATCTAGCAGACAACCTTTAAAGGACAATTTTGCAGCAGCTTATAAGAATTATTACTACCCTGGCTTCTAAGAGTTACTAAGATTTAGGACTGGCCAGGATCTTTTTGAGAGAGAAGGGGTTAACAATACAAGGGGTACCTGATTTATTGAATTAAACTCTCAAGGTGTTATCTATTTTTTATGTGTTGTGCACATGTTAATTGTTTTGCAGCATTTCCAGACTTCCTCAACTAGCATTTTCAGGCTTTTATTTTACAATTGAGGATACAAAAGAAAAGAATGACTTGAAGATCTTATGAGTCATTAAGAATAACTGGAGATGAAACTCGAAGTATGCATATAGCTAGGTAAGAATGGGTACCACGTCTCTTGGCACTGGGCTACAGTACAAACTGGATTCTGCCTAAGCAATCTGCCTGGTATCTACAGCTCTTAAACTAATAGACAGCATAAGCAATTAGCCAGAACTCAGTTTATCCTACAGACTTCAAAGAGTCAAAGAATGCTTGAGACTGGAAGGCTAAAGAACACCTAGTCCAACCTCCCATGCTCAAAGTAGGGTCACCTAGAGCAGGTTGCTCAGGCCTACGTCCAGCTGAGTTTTGAGATTCTTCAAGGATAGGGATTCCATAACCTCTCTGAGCAAACTGTGGCAGTGTTCAGCCACCCTCACAGCTGAAGAGCTTTTCCTTATCCCTAAATTGAATTTCCTGTTTCAATTTGCACGCAATGCCTCTTGCCTTGGGCACCATTGAGAAAAGTATTTCTCCATCCTCTTCATACCCTCCCATTAAGTATTTGTGCACACTGACAAGATACCCCCTGAGATTTCTCTTCTTGAGGTGACACAATCCCAGCTCTTAGCCTTGTCTGGTATGGTCCAATCTCTTAATCTTCATGGCCTTGGACTTTCTCCAGTACGTTCATGTCTTTCTTGTTGTGGGGAGCCAAGAACTGGACACAGCACTTCAGATGTGGTCTCACCTGGGCTGAGCAGAGGGGAAGGATTTCCTCCCCTAATCTGCTGGGCAGTGCTCTTCTTAGCATAGCCCAAGATGCTGTTGGCCTTCTGTGCTGCAGGGGTGCACCACTGGCTCATGGTCAACTTGCTGTCCACTAGGACCCACAAGTCTTTTTGTGCAAAGTTGCTTTCCAACTAGTTGATCTCCAGCCTATACTGCTGCCCAGTGTTATTCCACTCCCAGTGCATTTCTAACGGCCTGTCGTAGTCCCTCTTGGATGGCAGCACATGCATCTGTTCTGTCAACCAGTCCTCCCAATTGTGTATCATCTGAAAACTTGCTGAGTATGCACTCTGTCCCATCACCCAAGTCATTAATGAAATGGCCAGTACAGACCACAGAGTATAACAGTAGTAATGGGAATGCAGCTGGACTTTGTGCTGCTAACAATCCTTTAAGACCACCAGTTCACCCAGTTTTCAGTCCACCTCACTGCCCATTTATTTAGTCCATACTTCATAAGCCTGTATATAGAGGATGTTATGGCATAAAGTGGTAAAAGCCTTGCTAAAGTCAAGATAAACAACATACACTGCTTTCCCCTAGTCCACAAGCCAGTCATTTCATTGTAGAAGGCTAATGGATTGGTCAGGCATGAGTCTGAACTCTTGAAGGCCTGGGTTACAATTCTGCTTTTTGCCTTGTTCCCTTCTCTCAAGATCCTGCACTCCACCATCTCACAGTCACTACAAACCAGGCAGAGCTCCCTGTATCCCTGCTGCTCTCTCACATAAGGGCCAATTCTGCTCCCCACTGTCCTGGCCTGTCCTTAAACAGCCCGTACCTGCCCACAGCAGCACTCAGTCATGTGAGCTATCCCTCCAAATCTCTTTGATCCCAAAGAGACTATAAGCCCTGCAGCTGCACACAAGCGTTCTAATGCCTCTTCTTTGTTCCCTGTGGGCGTGCATCAGTGTACAGACACTTCAGGGACAGAGTCAGGCTCATTTCCATGAAGAACTGATATCTTCTTGAATACCATTAATGGGTAATGTGTAAAATACCACGGCAAATGAACTGCTGGAGAGACGAAAGGCCTTCCAAAACATTAATTCAGTGTGTATCACATTACAAAGTTCCTCTTTGTAGCACTTTTAATGCTGCCCTGGTTAATGAATACCAGTGAACTGAACCACCTCTTACTCATTCTAGTATGGAATTAACCGACTGACATATTTTCAAAAATTCTAGAAACCTGTGCCTTCTGTGGGTTTCAGTTAGACTTGCAAATGCTGAGCGCATGTGAGAATCACTAGCTTGCTTTGTTTCCAGACACTGACGTGGAAGATGCTGTAAATGTAACTAAGCTGCTCTTTTTAGATGCATATCAGTTAACCTATCTCCTCTCTCTGTCAAAGAAGAGTGAACAGGAAGGCCACAATGTTACATGTGAAACACCTTCAGCCATACAGCACCTATTTTAAAAATGCTTATCCCCATTAGCCTGGTTGTTACCAGAGCCTAACACTTCTCCTAGGAAATCTAAACCAAGTCAAATACAAGCAGAGTTCAAATTTTCATATAGAATTTTGATATATTACACTTTCCAGTAATGGCAAGAGCTTTTCAGAATTAAATCCTTTTCAAAATATTTCCCTGAAGAAATACAGCGTGAGACATTTTTGATATTCTAGCAAGTAACTTGTGCTAGAAAAATTTCTGAAAGGACTTTTATGTTCCAATAACTTTTATAGATACACAACAGAGCTAAACAATTCTCTGGCCTCTGAAAATATTTTAATTACAGGCTTGGTCCTTTAAGGGTACTGCATGAAAGAAGTCCTAATCTAACTGGGCCAGATTGTTTTCTAGCTTTTTTTTTTTTTTTTCCCCCCTCCAAAGTGGAATAAAGATACAGAAATTGCTTGTAATTTGTGAAAGGAATTTTAATGGCAAGAGGAAAACTACCCATTGAAATAAAGCTAACCAACTGTTTCTGGTAAGAGTGTGTTCCTTCCTCCCTTTGTTCTCCCTCTTGAAGGGAAGGGTTTCAAGACTGTACCTAACTGTAACGGAGACTCATCCTAGAGATTTCACTGAGATTTTCAGATGCAGTTCTGTTTCCAGCTAAGCCACTGAGGTCTTATAACTGATGTAAAAGAACAATGGGATCCTTGGAGTGTAGGCAGAATTTTACTACCTGTTTATTAGAAAAATTAAAGTGTTTAAGCAAGAGTTTAATCTGTTTCTTATTTTCTTCTGTTGTGAAGTCATAACATTGTATTTGTGACTGTAAAACAACAGCTGCACTCTGCACAAGAGTCCTTATTATGCACAAATATCTTGGTAAGAATGAAATGCAACACAGCATATGTTTTATTTTTTAACAACTTCCTCCAACATATATGGTGCCTGACATTCATGTAGTTTGTTGTTGCAGCAACCGTACTGGTGCTTTCACGCCTGCTATTTTCCCATTAGTCTAATGTAATTGGCTGATCAAACACCATCCATCTTTCATTAACTTCTGTTAGAACAAAATTCTGGCTAATAACAGGCAACTTAAAGAAGCAACTTAACGCTGCTCCAGGTTGCGCAGCTCTTCATTACTCCTAGATCTGGCAGGTAGCTGCATGCAGAAAGAGCATGGAGACCCACATATTGCCTTGCCTTGCTCCTGAAAATACTGTAGGATTTTTCATTAGCTGGTCTGACTACTCATCTTCATTGTATGCAATTTTACTGCATATGACAAAAGGATGCTGGTTTTCTTTTCTCAAATGCTTAATCCCTCCCTAACATGTCGTTAAAATGATTCACGTTTCAAGATAATTAGAAACAATGACAGATTCATCGCAGACTGATGCCATCCACATTAAAAAAATTAAACAAAGTAGCTTTAAAAATAATTTTGCACAATATGTACACACATACACTTAACTTTTTTAAGTGAAACTACTTATTATTGTGCTATTAAATTCATGTGAAAGCATTCTGTCAAAGTAATTGGATGGATCTGGGAAGTCATGCCCTTTGTGTAACACTCTGTTAAATTGCCACTGAGCTATGAGGCCAGCTGGATAGATTCCTTGGTGAGGCTGAATTTTTTCAGCAAGACCAAGATGGTCATTACCGAGCATTTTCAAAGTGTTACTGCATCCCGGCAGGCTCTTCTGAAAACGGAAGGAGGTGGAACCGTTGTGGACACTAGGCCTCTCTCACTGCAGCCTTTCCAAGGGCTGGGTCTTGCTGCACGCTCCCACCACCCCACCACGGCCCCCCACCGTGCTCTGCCAGCACACCCACGCCGCCTTCCCCTGCACCGGCTGCTCCTCCGCACCCGGCTGCCGCACCTCTGCCATTTCTTCGTAGAGAAGAACTACAGATTCCGACCCCCTCCCCTTTCCAGATTTTTCTACAAACAGGGGCTGCACTAGGAGGAAACTCAGTTACAGTGCAGGTAGTATGGGTCGAGACGCCCAGTCACTCCAGCCGCGGTTGTTACGAGCCGCTCAGGGGCCACACTCGGGGCAAGGCCGCATTCCCACCGCCGCGGGCCTGCACCACGCACCCCCACGCACCGCGCCCCACCGCCGCATGCGGCCCCGCAGCCGACGGCCGACCAGCGCAGGGCCCGGCGCTGGGCTCTCCCGGGGACTCGCCCCACCAGCGTCCACGGCCTCCAAGCCGCAACCCCGCCGTCGCCGGCCGGCTGAGAAGCTGTCACGGCTGCCGGGGCGCCAGACGAAGAACACCCGCCCCCCCCCCCCCCCCCCTCCCCTCCCCTCCCCTCCCCTCCCCTCCCCTCCCCTCCCCTCCCCTCCCCTCCCCTCCCCTCCCCTCCCCTCCCTGGCACATACCCGCCGCGGGGCCCCGCTCCCGGCAAGCCCCGCGGTACGGCCCGCTCGCCTTCGTGTTGCCGCCGGCTCCTTTAAGAGGGAAGTCCCGCCGCGCCGCTCTGCTCGCGATACCTGCCCTCCCCCCCCATCCCCGACCAGCTGTGGCCCGACCTGCCGCGGCGGGGCCGGGGTGACGAGCGGAGGGGCCGCTCGCCTCGTCCCCAGGCGCGGCTTCTGCGCGCACCCGCGGAACGGTTGGAGCGGGAGTGGGCCGGGCCGGTGAGGTTGCCCGCCCGTTGTGGGGGCCGGTGGTGGGGCGCGGCGCTTTCTCTCCCTGCCGCGCTGCGAGGTGCCCGCCGGGCGACTGCTTGGCCCCCCCGGGTTACTTCAGCCCCTGCCCTCCAGTGACTCGCCCGGGGGCAGCGTGCGGCGTCCAGCCATGGGGCCTGGTGGCTAGTACGACCCGCGGCCCCCTCCCGGGGCGGCAGGCCCCTGGAGCGGCCGCCCAGCTGGCGGCTGGCCCCCACCTGTCCCCGGTGCCGCCGCCCCACGGGCTCTGCTGGTCTTTGCACAGAGTTAAAATGTGTGATGATGTCCCAGGTAAGGCTCTTCCGTGTGTCTTTCCAGAGCAATGTTCAGACGCATATTCACGTTTGCTCAGGCGGAATGTGAGAGCAGGTGTGGAAACTACAGGTGCTCGGTGACCCACGGCGGGCGCTTCCGCACCTTCGCCACGCGAAGCGCGCCCGTGGGGGTGGGGCTGGCCGGCCCAGGTGGGGGGTGGGGTGGCGGGGCCGGGGAGCGGCTGGCCGGCCCCTTGCGGGCAGGCCCGTAGGGGCGGCTGGCCGGCGTACTGCGAGGCTTGGCCTGGCCTGGTAGCACAACTGAGGCGTTTGAACGCGAGGAGTGCAGTGGGGCGTGCTTTAGAAATAGGAAGAGCGAAGACTCCTTTTAAATCGCTTCATGTTTGTCAGAAGCGTACATTTGGAATTTATTAACTTGTGGCAAGTGGAAATGTGTGGTTGAGTGAACTCAAAACATTCTGCTTTGACGTTTTTTGGAAGAGAACATTTTGGGTCTTTTTAGCCCTTTTTTGCTTACCGACTGTAGTTAAGCTTTACAATTTAAGAAGGGCAATGCTTTAACTTTATAGTACCCTTGAATTTTGCTTTTACAGTCATTTATTGGAGTGTAAAAATTCTTTGCGCTCAACATTAAGTAGTCAAACCCCAGTAGTTAACAAACCATTCATGATGGTTTGTTGCTTTGGTTGTGTTTTTTATACAGCAGTAGTTGTCAAAAGGGGCTACAGTGTGACATTAGGTCATTAACAGCATGATTAAATACAGTCAACATGTATATAATGGCATGCTTTCTTCAACTGTGGTAAAAGGGGTAAGTACAGGCAGGCATCTTAAATACCAGCTTGCTTCACTGGCGGCAAATATACATGCTAGGAAGCCATATTGGATAACTTTCTAATTTTTGAAGATAGTATCCTACATAATTTATAGTTCTGGTTCAACAACCAAGAAGTTAGTGAATCAGGCTCCTTAAAGTAGCAATTCTTGCTTTGACTTGTGCAGTGTTATTTTCTAGGGATTTGTAGCAATGGTGTCCTTAATACCACTGCATTTCTCTTTGTTCCCTTTCTGTCATTCTGTTCCCTGTTTCTCACCAGGTTTGGAGTTTGGTAATGCTGAAACTGTTACTCCATGTGATTTTTTCCACTTTGCACCTGGAACTCTAATTCTGACAGGTCATATGCAACTTACTAAACTTCAAGTAAATGCTTAGTGTAAAACAAAGGCATCGTCCTCTTAAAGCATTGTTTTAACTTGAGAGTCTTTAACCTAGTGTTGCGTGTCACTTCAGGTATTACTGTAAAAGGAAGTAATTACGGAAATGCTGTCTTATTTTAAGCTTTGTTTTGCATATTTAACTGTGCTGTATATAGCTGGTTTCATTTTTTCAGTCTTATTTGTGAGAAATCACTCAAAGACTTACGTGCTGCTGGGAGAAGTTCATGTGCACATTTTTTTTGCATCGATTTGAGCATGTGTGAGAGATGGTACAAATACCTTAAAGATAGTTATGTATGGTTTGTTGAATATACCATCTGTATTTCACCCTTTTCCTCAGAAAGATACTTTTGAGCTTCAGTTCTCTCAGAAGATGAGCAGGAATGGCCAAAGGTATGGAGCAGCTTATGTACAGGTCACAGGGTGTGGGGCTGAACTTACCAAGTAAGGATGATGGGAGGTATTGTGAAAGATATCTGCAAAATTGTGAGTCTAGCAGAGAGGTGGTGGTTTATGATCTTGTTAGTTTAAGAATTAATCCACCATCATCTTTGGTTGTGGGAACCAAGTTCAAAGCAGGCAAAACGTTGGTAGGTATTAGAGAGTAGACCTGCAAAATTGATAGGAGACACCAAATGGGAAGAAATCTGCTTCTGTTGATGAAGGGAATGGAGATACTTGAAAGAGAGGAGTCCACTAGGGTTTGCTAAACGGACAAACCACACTTGGGCCAGAAATCTCTGTAGCTAAAAAATACTTTAAGGCTGAAAAATCTTAAAAGAGCAGTATTCTGTGTGCTTGTGCTATTTTTATTGTTCCTTTGTTATCATCTTGTGGCCACTGCTGCTGTAGAATAGTGGGCTGCATGGATGTCTTTGTTTTCTTCTAGTGTATATAATTAATTTTTTTTAAAATTATGTATAATTATCACTGATCTAACTAATATATTGTGAGAATAATCCTGTGAGCATACGCTTCCAGGAGCTCAGGAGTTGGCCAGCAGAACTGATATTTTCTGTGAGTTCTTTGCACTGAGATATAAAAATGGAGGAAGGTGGAGTTCCTTGCCTTTGGGGCTTCCTCTTTTTTTAATTTTTTTTCTTTCTTTTTTTCCTTACTTCTGAAAAATAACTGGATTGATATGCCCTGAAAGGTGTACTACCACTGATTATAGGTATGAAGTATGAATACTTGCTCTGATGCAAGATTCTCTTTGATTTGCTCCTTACCATAAAAACCTTAGGTGACTCTCACTGCTACCAATAATGACTTTCTCAGAAGTAGCAGAACTTACTCCAACAAATAGACAAGAAACAATGAAAGTTCCAAAATTAATCTTGTGTCCCTTTCTTTGTTTTGGGACAGCTTAGCAGGGGAAAGTTGGGAATTATTTCCACAAACTCAAAAAGACAACATTTCCTCAGTTCAGATTTGGAAAACTTTGGTGCAGCAGTTACCTATGAGGTCTTTCTCTTTTTACTATGAAGGTGAAGGCCTTGCTTTTTTTGATAGAGGTATTTTGTTGGGTTTTTTGTTGTCAATACAATGTGGATTCTTTGGACTTTGATACACTGCTGTTCTTAAGTTTCTCTTTCTCTGTAGCAGCATTCATACCATTTAAAAATAATCTTTATGCATGAAATGTAAAAATGAGCTGACAATGAAGCAGTCAGTCATCTCTGTTAATATTCAATATACTGTATTAAGGCCATAGTGAGACCACACAGAGGGACGGATTTTAAGTTCCAGACTTGACAGCTTGTGCAAGCAGTTTACTGAGTAGTAAGCCACTTTTATGAACAATACATGCAAATGATAGCGCTACTATGTGTTCCTAAAGTACATACACTTCTGTTGTTTCTAAACAAGGTGTAGGTTTTTTGGTTTTGGGTTTTTTGTTGTGTTGTTATTTTTTAACCTGCTCCAGACTTTGTTAGGAGAAAGGTGATGTTTTCATGTGTGATTATAGTTAAACAATTTACAAACACTGCGGTGCTAAATTCAGGTAGATCAGAAGTGTGTCTAATAGAGAAGGCCTTTTTGATGAGGTCACATGGTCTGTTAATTGGACACTGAACCTGCAGGCATCAGCATATTAGTGTTTACCTGTGTGAAGCCACTGTGTAACAATGTATCAGAATTTGGCTTTTACATCACATTTTTTCATATAGACTTTTAGATACTTATAGAATAGCAGTGTTTCAGCAAACTATAATTTCATGTGTAGCTCAGGATTTGGTTCTAAACAGTAACTGGCATCCTGATTCTAGTGCTAACTTAAATAACACCTTTAATCTTGGATTGTATGCATTTTGTCAAATAAATTTATACTCAATTTTTGTTAGTGTGACAAAATAAAATACTTTGTACATCTGGCCAGTTTATCATTGTGTGTTTGTGCTTTTGTGTTGTTTTTTTAATAGGTAATTGGCAGATTGGGGAAAAATGCCTTGCTCCTTATCTTGAAAATGGGAAACTTCATGAAGGAACAATATCCTCTATTGAAAAGGACAAGAATGGAAAATCATTTGCTGTCGTGTCATTCTTGGAGTCTGAAGAAAGGAAAATACTAATAAGTAAACTTTGTAGAGTCAAAGCCAGTAGAGGACCCTCAAAAAGCTTAATATGTGATGATGGAGATCTGGAAAAGCCTTATTTTCCTGACCGAAATCTTCTGTCTCCTGCAGTTACTTTTAAATTATCTGACAATGGTGATTTTATCCCGTATACAATTAACAGATACCTGCGTGATTATCAAAGGGAAGGAGTCCAATTTCTGTATGGACACTATGCTAATAAAAGGGGATGTATTCTTGGAGATGATATGGGTCTTGGAAAGACAATACAGGTATCTTTTTGATTGTTACAGTGAGACAATAGATAATTTTTTTGACTTTGTTTTCTGTAAGTTGTAAATCTTTATTAAAAGTAACTTTTTTAAGAAAAGCCACCTTGTGGAGCTTAACCTCCCTTTGCTATTGTGGAGCTGGAGGAGGCAGGATGCAGCCATCCAGGACAGCACTTACAGCCAGGAGTCCTTGCTGATTTAAGATTCACTCCTGACAGGCCACAAAACTGAGGTGTGGCCCCTTTTAGTGTAAGCATAGGTGATTACAGTAGTTAAAATGTTAGTATTCATTTTATGTTTAATTTGCTTTGAGAAATGCTACCTGTGCATCATGAAAGTAATTTGCATTGGAGTATGCTAAAAGTACTTGCAACCCTTATACGACTGTAGCTCTTTAAGTGTCTTTCTTCTTTACTGAAAACAAATAATTGACTGTACTGGGAAGAAGGAGCAGACACATTTACTCCCTTCTCTGGAAAAAGTGCTTAGATATTCCACGTTATTTGTATCACTCTTTTGGAAATACAGCTTGAGTTGATGAAAGGACAAAGTATAGCTGGATTTTTCCATTATGCTTTGAATCAGTGTGGCCCAAATGATGTATTTATTTTACTAAATTAGAGTGGTTTTATGTTTGAAAATGCTCTTCCATCTGTCTCATTTCAAGTTAGCAGCTTGAATCCTATAGTGGCTGGTGTTTGTCCCCCTCTCCTTTCTCCCTTCACATGTCAAATGCAAGCTCATTCCTTCACTGCAAAATACTGGCTGTAGCATCTATTGCCCTTCCATTTAGGAGAATGTTGACAGACACCCTTCAGTGCAAAGAAGTATTGTTCTGTAGCAAACTTGGCAAGTGGAATGAGTAAACTAAATTGCCAAAACCTCTCTCTGGATAGAGGGTTTAAAGGATATCATGGATTGTATAGCCACTGCTGATCTGTAAACAGATGTTTATTAGAACTGAAGTGTTTTGCCTATGCTTGGCTGTGTTTCTTGGCACTGGAAGTTTAAGAACACTGTAGTTATGGAAGTTTGTTTCTACTCAGAACTGCAAACAACCTGACTTTGTATTGTAAAAATAATCTGTATGAGATAGTAGTAAACTTGGGGGGTGGTGGTGGTGGAATTGAGCTGTCTTGCTTGCATTTCTTGTAGCTTTTGAATCTCAAGAGTTGATTCTGTAGTGACCTAGTCATGTTTGTCATACAGTTACAGTGTTTTCCTGTGTGGAATTCACATCTGATGTTTATTTCTTTTCATCACAGCATCAAGTTCACAGAAGGGTAGAGGTTTTGAGGAATATCTTGTGGGGTTTTTATAAAACACAGTATTTATGCTCAAGTTCAGTATGGGTAAGGCAGTTCAATGGATATGAAGTGAAAGAGGTTTTCACTTCTTTAGAAAATATTAGTATGTATGAAAGAATATTTAAACTACAACAAGTAACTGATTTAGTCCTATAAAAGACTTGTCTTATGCTTGTGAGTTGCCTGAACCTTACTGTTTCTGAATTATAGGATGGTTTATGAGGTGAAGACTTTTCTAGAAAATGTTTGCGTTTAATGTTCTTTGTAGTCCTGATTTTTGCTTAAATTGGCCTGACTCTATGGCGCTCTTATTTCAAGCTGAAGTTGACATGAAGGCAAGTAAATAGTGTTGCTTAACATGACTGCAGTAAGTTCATTTCCTATCAAGGCCTCTTGGTTGCTTCCAGCTTTATCTGGAAGAGCCAAAGGTTTCTCAGCAGAGTTGCTCTTTTGCAGCCTTTGCTATTGCTACTAATTTGTGATGTGTAATCCTCCTAAAAAAGGAGAATCTGGAAGACACATGAAGATTTTATGTTCAGTTGAATTTTATTTTTATTATCAAAAGGATTAAAGTCAAACAGCATGTGCGAACTTGCAGTTTCTCTTAGCCTTAGTATATATAAAGTACTATGTATAAAAATGTTTTGGTTTCTTTACTTCTGCACATCTCTTTCCCACCTTGCAGCCCCATATGTGGTGGCTTTCCTCTCTCTTCTGCTCATCTACCTACCTTTGGGCTTCTCAGGTTTCTGCACTCTTGGCTGGCTGTTTTCTCCCCATCATTAGAGGGAGAAAGCTATGGAAATGTCCTGGTTTTTTTGGAAATTTTTAGCTGACAGCTTTATCTCTGTGCTGCTATGAGCAGCTGTGTAGCAGCCACAAAAGGAAGCAGCTGGAGCTAGTTGCTCTGAGTAAAGGAGGCCTGTTGAGTTTTCAAAAGAAGGGCACCTCTCTGATGATGCATCTGGTCCTTGCTGCTGCTTAGCCCCATGGATACTATTTATCCCAAGTGGATTTTATGGTTTTGCATATTCTGGCCAGCTATCTCTGTGCCTTCTTTCTGTTTTGGATTACTATGGGAGCAGCTTGGAATAGCTGATGCTGGGATGTATGTCCTTTCTGTTGTGTATTAAGTGTGTCCTCATAATCAGAGGGAAATCACCTTGATCAGTTTGAGGCAGATATGAGAATATAGCCCAAACACAACAGAAAGAACTAGTTTTGATGTTAACAGGAATTAGAAGGAAAGGAACGTACAGAAAATGTATACCTAGAGGTTAGATTTTTACCAACACACCTCTTTCTTCTGGTTTTTCATGTAAACTTCAGGTGTCCTGAAAATAGAGGAGAATTGCAAGGCATCCATCATCTCTAGTGTTTCTTGGCTTATAATCTCTTCTGTATTTTGGGCACTCTTCCATTTAGAGGATGAAAGAGAAAAATAGAACAATTAATTGCTGTTATCGTGAATTCAGGATTCTCCAAGGGAAGGGGTTCCCATTTTAAAAACAGGTCAATTTAAAACAAACAAACAAAAACCCCAAACAAAAAAACTCAATTGCTCCCCAAAACCACCTTACTAAATTCCATCTTGGGCTTTGTTTTAAGTGTTTCTTTTTATTGGAACTCAGTCTTTTGTTTGTGTTCTGGTTTTTTTTTTTTTTTTTTTACATAATCATTGAGAATTGTTTTCTTTCTTCAGGTAATTTCGTTTTTGGCTGCAGTGTTGCACAAAAAAGGAACACGTGAAGATATTGAAAATAATATGCCAGAATTTTTACTGAGAACAATGAAAAAAGAATCAAGGTGTAATCCCAAGAAGGTACAGCTTTTAGTGATACAAGTTCATGGATTTTGGTGGTAAAAGGCAATACTTGAATTAGTTCCTTGTTTGCTTTAAAGGTTTATATATATTTTTAAAATTCAGCTAGTTGGGTAGGTTGGGGTTTCATGGCCTTCCTAGTACTGTTAGGGAAGCCTTCAGTTTTCCAGACTGTCATAGTGCATTATCTAGCTGTTATTGTCTAATCTGCTAATACTGTTGGACTGCACTAACACAAAACATTTGGAAATATCTGGATGAGATTTGTGGCTAGAGTACTCTGCAAAACCTGTATCAGTGAGTAGAAAAATTAGTTTCATGTGATTGTTTCTAAAGTACAAAAACCATGTGTGTCTATATTAACAGGATATTTATATAATTAAGGCAAATGCATATATTTAGAAAATTAATTGCTAATTTTCTTGTGACCTCCCATATTTTTGTGAAGGACTGTCATAATGTCAGCAGTAAGTCTGACTCATAATTCAGGTAATCAAATGCAGTTACAACAAATAAAGGTACATGTAAAAGTTTGTGTGAATGAAAGAAATCTAAACATCATTTTAATTTTACCCATCATAGGACCCATGCAATTTCTGTTTTCCATTGCTGTTTTTATTTTATTGGAATAATTGTAATGTTTGGCAGAATGGGTCATACCGCTATAGCTCTGTGAATAATGGGTACAGGTTTCTGAGGAAATACAGAGAGTAAGAGGTAAAGGGAAAGTACTTGATGTGGAAAAGCCAGAATGCTTCTGACCTGAGTTGGGAAAGGCCTAAGTGACCTGGTCTGAATTCAGTGTTTCCTCTGCTTTGACCAGAAAGTTGGACTAGAATCTGCCTGAGGTCCCTTCCCACCTCTATCGATTTTATTATTCTATGATATTAAATGAGTTGCATGAGCTGCCTTAAAGTTTTAAAGCTTTTTCAGGTCTTTCTGTTTTGAAGTCATGTGATGACTAGACTGGTGGGTTGGGGGAAGCTGCTTATCCTCTTCATCCTTTTGTTTTCTCCATTTGTAAAATGCTTTATAGTATACAGATACTGTAACAAAGCAAAATGATAGTATCTCATGTCTTGTTGCAATTGTTAGTGCTACTCACTCAGGTCATAATCTGGGTTTTTTGTAGTATTAAATTATTTCCTGTAATATTTGCATACTCTGAGTAAACTGATTATTTTTTTATTTATGTTGACTCTTCAGATTATTTCCATGCTATACTTTGAAGTGACAAATTGAACAGTTCAAATTGTTCAGTAAAAACAGTAAAATAAATCTCAAGACTTTGACTTTCCTTATTGCAAAAGTATTATGTTGTAGTTTTTCTAGTAATGCTGTAACATCTGTTGGTTTTCAGACTTTCCTCATAGTAGCCCCTCTTTCAGTGCTCTATAACTGGAAGGATGAGTTAGACACATGGGGATACTTCAAGGTCTCTGTCTTACATGGCAGTAAAAAGGATGATGACTTGAGTCGCATCAAGCAAGGGAAATGTGAAGTTGCCCTTACAACATATGAGATACTTCGCCTGTATTTGGATGAATTTAACAGGTAATGATATTAACGCATTTTTCTACACACATTTTAACTGTCTAATTTCGCATTGTTCTTTGCAAGTACTTATTCTTTCTGTGTAATGCATTTACTTTAACTGTGCTGAAGAAGAAAATCCCATTTAACTACCTTTGAGTTTACCCTATACTATCTTTGTAGTGGGATGCTTGGGAGAAGTAAGTGTTGCGTAGTTTCATAAAGCTAGTCTTTGCTGTTAACCCATTCAAGTGTTCTCTAAAAGATGCAGAAATTGCCTGTCTGAAAACTGGTGGTAGCTGAAAGACATGCAGAAGATATTTCTATCTTTCAGTACAGTGTAAGGAGAAAAAAAACCCTGTTCAGAAGGTATTTTCCTTCTTATTTGCACTTTTCACCAGCATGATGAAATTCTGGATGCCTAAAAACTTTGAGATATAAAGGGGGTGTGTGCCTCTATAGTTTTAAATACCTCATGGACTTAGCAGAATCAAGGTTTTCTGACAGCAGATTGTATTAGAAATCCTACTTTATTTGCTCCATAGCTGTCAGCATTTTTTAACTAGGAGTTTTGCCTGCCTTTTGGCTGTGTTCAGGCATACTTAGCCTCTCATCTGATCCTAGCTGCCCTCTTCCCTTACATCATCTTGGAATTAGGGTACAAGTTGCGTGAATAGCTAGTAGCGGCAGCCTGCCTTTAGCAGCTGATGTTGTCAGTGGATGTGCAGATCTTGTCATTTTAGGTGTCAAGAAAGGTCCAGGTCCCAGAGAGCATCCAAGTGGTCTGGGCAGCCATCACCAAAACAATCAGTTCTCCATCTCTATTATGTGCTCAGTTCTGAAAAAGAAGTGCAGATAGAAGACTAAAGGACTTGTGTTAGCAGTACTGTAATTCTTGTTTTTCTGAGGAACTTTACAGGCTTGGTCATGGAATAGGCAATGATCAGGAAGTAGGTGCATGTGCAGAGTAGATCTTGTGTGACTGCTTGCAAATATATTGCTTCAGCATACATATTTACTAAACTCTTTCTGCAGAGCATGTGACTGGATGGGCCTATGGTCTTCACACTGGAAGAGGCTTGCTTGGCTAGAATGATGGATTGGCCTTAAAAACTGGTCTTAAAAAGTTAATTATCACTAATAAGAATACACAGGCTCAGTTATGCATGTAAGTCAGCATAATGAGAGAATGAGAGATTAAATTGAAGGAGCTAGCATATGCTCAACTGTTAGGATCCATTCAGAAGCTCCCATCATTAGCAGATTTTAGGAGTGTAAGGAACTTGGATATAAGTGAATGTATTTAGCAGGCATCAAAAATGCCACAACAACGCAGCCTTCTCAGGAGAGAGGTTTCTTTCTAAACATGTCTGTTTCAACTTTTTGCAGCTTGAAGTATCATCAAAGTGGATATGATTTTGTTTTGAACTGTTCATTCATACATATATAAAGCAATCTCCTAAAGTTAATAAACCTCTTCCTAGGGACATGATGACTTAAATTAGTATTACAGTGTATGGGTCATTCTACCCTCCCAAGTTATAACTGGCTGCAAAGTATCTTTAGATCCCTGCTTCTAAATGCATTCCTCCTAGCCACAAAATATTGAAACTCCTCTGCCATATTGGTAGATAGATATCAAAGAAGCTGAGTGATGCTTTCGTGTAGGAAAACAGAGATTGAAATGCTTCAGTCTGCTTCTAGTTACACTGGATAGGTTTTGTTGGGAAAATGAAGTATACCTGTCTTAAGCATGTTTCAGTAGTTTATCTTCAAAGATTTATTTGACTTTTCTAAGTCCTACTTAGAGTTAGTGCTGGTGAGATGTGCTGGATTGATTGCTCCAGAGGTTGAAAGCTGCTTTCTTCACAGAAAGCATTTGATACAGTTAGCCAAATAAATGAACTACTGCTATATAGTTTAGCCTTTATATTCAGCTATGGCAATTCAGTTTACTAAAAAAACCAGAATATGAAGAAATGGAGTGATGTAGTACAATGTAAAACAGGAAAATCAAAAAGTAATAATGTCTCATAATAACCACAGCTACTTGTGTGGCTGACATCTTTTTATGTGTTTGTGAGATGACTGGATAAGTAGTTTTAGTTAATACAATATTTCTTGTTGATCTGCAGTGTAGAATGGTCTGCTGTGATAGTGGATGAAGCACATAAAATCAAGAATCCAAAGGCTCAGATAACTCAAACCCTGAAATCATTAAAATGCAGCGTTCGCATAGGTCTTACTGGAACCATTCTTCAAAACAATATGAAGGAACTTTGGTGTGTTATGGACTGGTAAATGAAATATTTTTTTCTCTATATATTTTCACCTCTATATATTAACTGTGCAGAGCTGGATGATATGGACCTATCTGTGTAAAAAAAACAACAAACCACAACTCTTCCCCCCCAAAAAACCCCGATGTTTTATGAGAATGTAAGTATGCTTTTCCAATGTAACTATGGAGGTACGCTCTTGGTATGAATTGTGCAGTTACTTAATACATTTGGAGCTCCTCCTGACTAGCTTCTTCGGGGAATTTGGGAAGCGATTAAGATTACTTTCTCTCCCTCCCCCCTGCTCCATGTTTACCATTCTTTTCCAAGGGCTTTCTTTTTTCTTCTTCTGTTCTCCGCACAGTAGATAAGGAATAATTACACAACTTCTGCCAGCCAAAGTTGTGCCTATGCTATGTCCAGTATGTGCAGGTCATTCTGACTTGTTTGGAAGATTGAAGTAATAATATTTTGCTGCTTTTCAAAACGCACAAGTGCAAGTATTTGCAAGGCAACAGTCTTGTCCAGGAAAACTTAAAATGAGGAGGTAGAACTAAGGCTAGTTATAATTCTAAGCATAGGAGACTTACTGGGGGTGCTTTACAGAAGAGGAGCTAAGCAAACATACCTTGAATTGAGGATATACAGACTGAATTGAAATACTGGGAAAGAAATACAGCTTAGTGTTGCATCTGGTTCATTAAAACTATGCTGATATTATTAATAGATTGTTGTAAATTGTAGTGCTGCCGGTGATTACTAAATTCTTTTTGCTGTTGGGTTTCTTAAGATTTTATTTAGTAAACTGTAATATCTGCATAAATTGATTTTAATAAAAAGAGTAAAAATTGAAAACATGACTGTTTAGCTTTCAATTTAGGCCCCTGAACGGTAGCAGCCTTGCAGTTTAGAGGTTCTGTGTTTGAGACATCTACTGGTCTGCTGGGCTTTAATTTTTCTGGAGATGGGATGGCAGCCCTTTTCCTAAGGGGAATCTCTTAACATCTGAGGGTCACAGAAAGTAAATGAAAAAATGGTGTGTCTGGAAGTAGTATATGTTTCTATTTATGTACACAGTTTTTATTCATTTCTTTAGTGATTGTTAATTTAAGATCTCTTGCTGTTAGCCAGAAACAATGTATGGTATGCTTTTAATCAATGGAAAAGGATAGACTGCCTTGGAGTAAAGAAAATGCTGTTATTCATTCACAGACCCCCCACCCCTTTTGTTTTTTAATAGGGCTGTACCAGGGCTTTTGGGTAGCAGAGTACATTTCAAGAAGAAATTTTCTGATCCAGTGGAGCATGGCCAGAGGCACACCGCAACTAAAAGAGAGCTAGCAACAGGTCGTAAGGCCATGGTGGAGCTAGCAAGAAAAATGTCTGGCTGGTTTCTGAGGCGTACCAAAGTGCTTATCAGTGATCAGTTGCCAAAAAAGGAAGACAGAGTAAGAGTGCCTACACATTTCAAATGCGATGCTAATGAATATATTTCTTCTTTCTTGTTTTTGTTGTGTTTTCTCTCTTTCATCATGCCTGTAGTGGTTCATGGTTTTTCCATAGACTTACGAACTGAAGAAGAATCCAGAGCCTTGGAAAAAATGCACATGCAGTAGTAGCGTGCATTGTTCACATAATTGCTATGATTGCATATTGAAATGGAGTTAATCAAGCATGAAAATGCTCAGCTAGACTTCTGACTAGTGATTTACACATCTATTTTATGTGCACTTTTGTACTGATCTGTGTAAACCCAATGCAATATACGTAAATCTCTTAAATTCTATGTAGCACTTCTGAATTTGCAGCTTGATGTTTCATGCATGGAACAGTATGCTTTTAGTTTAACTGCCTCATTTTCGTTCTCTAAATAAAAGAAACCCCTAAATCTAAAGCAGATTGATAGGTCTGTAATCCTGTTTATCTCATGCTATTGTAAACATTATATAAAGTGATAATACTTTATAGCTAAGAGTTATCATAAATTCTTATTACATATATTTGTACTTTTCTTTTAAGTAGACAAATATGTTAGTTTGCAGCTAGTTTTGTTTTCAAAATTTGGTATTTATTCTTCATTCTTGACATATAATAATGTCATCTAAACTGTCCTCTGAAGGAAAGATTAACACAAACGTCAGTCAGTCGCTGTTCTAAATCTAGCAGGTTTTATTCTTTTCATTCTCTTGTTAATGTGAGTATATGTTCAAGTTACTGCTGTATTATTATAGCTCAGCATGGTGCTGCTGCTGTGTGGGCAGCCTAAGTTAAGGAAGGATCTTGGGATTTCTGTCTCCTGCTGCCTAAGACTAAAGATGTCAGGGAGATGCCACCCATGGTCTCTAAGAAGACGGCTAAGAGTTTTGGCCATAGTACTCTGTAGATCCTTGCCTTCTCATTGCTTATTCTGTTTGTCCTGCCTGTGGTAGCGCCCTACAACAGCTAGTGCCTAAAAAGAGGAAAGAAAGGGCAAATTAAGCCATTGGCAGAGGGGAATCCATAATTACAATTACCTGTTTATTTCTCTCATTTTTCCTCTTCCTCCTGTACCTCTATAAAAGCCATAGTGAGATTTATAGAAACTTAACAGGTTCTTTTAGCTTAACATTGATACTCCTTTGTAGGATTTTGGGAGGGGATAAAATCAGTATATGTACATTTTTGGCTACAATTTCATGCTATTTTGGTATCAAGATCCACATTTTTTCATTTGGTGTTAGAATTACTTCCTGTAACTATTTGAGCAAATATATTCCTATTTTCTACTTTATTGTCAATGTTCATTGTTTTATGTGGGTTTTTTTTGTTGTTGCAGTGCTCTTTTGTATGCTGTACTTAATTGTGATTTTGGGGTTCTGTCTTTGGCAGATGGTGTACTGTTCTCTGACGGAATTCCAGAAAGCAATCTACCAGGCTGTGCTAGAGACAGAGGATGTAAACTTAATATTACAAGCAGGAGAGCCCTGTAGCTGCAACAGTGGCCGTAAAAGGAAGAACTGTTGTTACAAAGTAAGAACTTGCACTGTTTGAATCTTAGAATATAGTCTTTCTAGCTTTCTGGAGAGACTTTCTGCAGTTGAAGAGCTGATTGAAATGGCTGTGTAGTCGTAGGCCATCTGTTCAGGAAATTCCTATTGGAAAACATGGATGGCTGCATCACAAGCATGATGGTGTTAGGTACTTTAGGATTACAGCAAAGCTGCTTTGCATGCCCTGAGCAGGTGGTTGTTATTTATGCAGTAAATTCTGGATCTGTTGTATTAGTAAGTAAAGGGCACCTGTGATATAGTTGATGTTGGCAAAGGTATTATGCTGGGATGCTCAGTATGTGTCAGGCATGCTGCTTCCATGTGCTTGAAGTGGTCTGTGCAGAAGCTGCAAATCAGAGGCATCCTGGACCCAGGCCAAACCAAAGCACTGCACAAACTACAAAGAAGAAAATTAACTCTATCCCAGCTGAAACCAGTACACTGGGCTTTGCTTGTGTTACAACTGCAGTTGGGTTGTGTCTTTCAGTGCCACTAAACATGCAGTTTGCTTTGCTGCATTGAAGGCAGAACTGTGACAGTAGCCATAGAGCAGAAGCAGAAGTATTGCACTAGTAACAGCTTTGCAGATTTCCTCTGTCTTCTCTGGATGACTTTAACATTAGATTAGTCTAGCTTCATATTTGTTTTGCCTATATCACTCACTAGGCTCAGATTAAGCATGTCTTTTAAACCTTTAGAAGCATATGTCTCATACTTACTTCTCCCTATTTTCTTTCTGGCCTGTTTCAATTCTTGCATAGTGGATTATTTTATTTATTTATTTATTTTTTACCAAATGATACAGCTTATTCAGTATTCTGCATATTTATTTTAAACAATCCCCCTATTGGCCTGTTTAATATTCTGTGGATAGTAGCATTTGTTCTTTGCAGGTTTTTGTTTCCTGTAATTTTATAGAAAAAATAAAATGTTGTTGAACACGATTCACAAAGGGCAGTTGACAGGCCTGCAGATACTTAAGTGCTGTTATGGGCTGTCCTATTCCAAAGTTAACCATGAAATTTAGTAACTTGAAAAGGGAAAGGAAAACTAAATTGGCCAACCATAACCAGAAAAAATAGCTGATGCTGTTGCTGCTGCTACATTGTAGAATGCTTGAAGTTGTTCGAATTATGTTACATGAGATGTTTATAAAACTATACATTTTTGCTTTAGATCAGTTAGCAATTGTAGCATAAGAAGTCGTTCAAAAAGCTCTGTTTTGATTTACATTTAAATTAGTTGTAAAATTATTGGGTTTTTGTCTACTGAGGAAATCTTGGTTATCGTAGTTTCTGTAGATATGCTGTATGAAATGTTGAGTGAACGATGAGCATAGCTGTTTTTCAGATGTTTTTGATTAATAGGATCATAAAGCTGAGGAAAAAACAAAACTTTCTGCATTTTTGTTAAAAATACAATATAGATTTCCTTGGGATCAATTATAGTACTATTTAGAATCACTAATACATTAACCTTGTACAAGTAGCATTTTATTTTAGATAATTTCTTATTTTCAGGATTATTTGTTTGCATAAACATTCTTTTTTCTTTGCAGGTAAATGCTTATGGTGAAACAATTAAGTCACTGCGCTTCAGTTACTTGACAATCCTACAAAAGGTCGCAAATCATGCTGCCCTGCTGCAGACAGACAACACTAGCAAGCAGCAGGTTAGTTTTAGAAGTATCTAAAAAATGGACTTCTGGAAAATAGGATTAAAACACTTGAATGAATTAATTGGCTTTCTTTTTAAGTCTTAACTAACTGAAATTAAGATATTTTGCAAAATTCCTTTTCCATTCAGTAGTTCAGAATGTAGCCCTTATAGATAGAGACGCTGAACAACAGTATGGTCATTTACTTAGTGCATGTCCCAAAATAAGGGTTATAGAAACAATGGAGAGGTTTAGGGTGAGAGTAATTTTTAGTGATTTCTAATAGTGCCATTTCTGCTCTGTTTATGACAAGTAAGAGGGATGTCATTGTGCAAAAAAATAAATAGGCAGTAAGAATGTAGGGTTTTTTTACTCTAGTCCTCTGTATTCAGAGCTGAGTCTCTAAATAGTGAGCATTTTCTACTAAAGCACATTTCTCAATGAGAGATCAGTATCAGTTGATTTTGTTACTGTGGCAAGTAACCTAGAAGACCCACTAACAGCAGTTTTTAAAAATACTTCCATGTAATCCTTAATATCCAAGAATGAGCAAAAGGATTTAGGGATGTTGCCACTTCTCAAAAGCCACAACAGAATAGAAATGAGAAAATCCTTGCTAGTTTTGGCAAGTTTGTTCCATTAAAGCAGTTTTGGTTTTTAGGAAATGTTGTTGTTAGTGTCCAGGGCCTTATTCACAGTATATACCCAAATGTTTCCCGGTGTGTTTGTGTGTGTGTGTTTCTGGTTTTTTTGTTTGGTGGTGGTTTTTTCTTTTTTCTTTTTTTTTTTTTTTCTGTATGTAGTTTTTGTTGGAATAACATTTAAGAGTTTAAATAGCCACTGAAATAACAATGTATGAGTATTTTGAGACTTACTGGTTTTTGCAGCATACATAATTATTAATTGCTCCAAATTCTAATGAAGAAACTGATGTTTTATAGTAGTTCTTGCCTTTAGTACTAAAATCCATGACGTGTTACTCTTAGGTGAGAGGACATCTTTTCTGCTCCTTTGGCAAAGGTAGACTTAAAGTGTGTGTTCATGTTAAAGTTCAGTGCTATCCAGATTCTAGCAACAGAGCTTTATGTGGCTTTTGAACAGTTTTAAGTGCATTTGAACAGTTTAAATGCATTCCCCCTGCACTCTCCCCCACCCCAATGTTTGGGGGTTTTTTTGTCATAGTGGTGGGACAGTATGTAATTCCTCTATTGGCTTATCATGCCAGATGGTCCAGAGAAATGCTGGTACGCAGCTGTTGCATAATGCAGACCTCAAGCCAACAGGGTTCTTGAGAGTGACAGTTCCGGTCAGTCCTGTTGCAGTCTCTGCCTGGGAGAAGGAATTCTGGGCAACTCTTACTCGAGTAACTAGAATCCATGGTTTCAGATCAAGATCCTCTCTCCTTTATAATGAAGCAAACCAAAATGCACAACAGATGTTTTATCCAGTACTTTTATAGTGAACTGAATAGAACCACCTAACTCTGCTTGAGTTGCTTGTTTCAACCTGTCTGACTTGTATGGCTTACTGGTATCCAACATAACTCTAATTTTTTACACCTGTTCAAACTTTCTGCTTTTCTTCCAGGAAGCACATATCAGAAGAGTGTGCAGCCAGGTATTTTCCAGTTTTCCAGATTTTGTGCAGTTAAGCAAAGATGCAGCCTTTGAAACTATTTCAGATCCAAAATACAGTGGAAAAATGAAGGTAAACCATTCTTTAGATGAAAAATAAGATTTGTAATAGATCTGCTGCTGTAGTACATGTACGTAAGAAAATGTACAGCTGATAGTTGTGGGGTTTTAATCATTCTGTTTACGATGGTGGTACCACAGTAGGTATCTCTTGTCATGGATCAGGATGCCTCTGGGCAAAGACTGGATAAGAGTGATGTGTGATGGTAAGATATCCTAAGATGTTAGCTTCACGTATTTAGTGATGACTAAATGACCTTAATACTATGACAGATAGTTCCATGAAACCATCACACAGTGGCAGTCAGAAATATTTGGGAAAGTAAAACAGAGCAAACAAAAAATATTATGGACTTAATGGTTTGTGCACACCTTCAGTATTGTGGGTAGTTCCAGTCTCTCCTCTCAAAAGGTTTGTGTTGAACCTTGAAAAGGTTTAGAAAAAGTGTCGGAGAAGGGCCACAAAGGTGATGTACTGTGGGACAAAAGCAGCCAAGTAGGCTGGAACTTTCCAGCTTGGAAAAGAATGTCAGGATGAATGTGAGAAGGACCTTTATAATCATGAGTAGCGTGGAACTAGTGAAGATATGCTGAGTTCTTAACTGTCTTTTCTATCCCTTTGGACCCTTCAAATGAAGCTAAATAGGAGCCATGCTAAGCTAAGCAAAAAAACCAAGTGTAAACCCATGAAACCTCTTACCTCAAAAACTGACTTTCTGTAGTTTCAGAGGGGAGCAGGATGAATAACTGAAAAATGTTTAATATAGCTAATTAAAAAGAAAACAGTACTAGGCTTAGGAGTGTTTCTGAGCTGAGAGTAACTGGAGGGTGAAAAACTATGCAGACCAACCAGAGTGTACTTTTTTGAGGGTTTTTTTTGTATTTTTGTATTGTATTTATGAAATAATAATTATATTGCAAAACATTTATTCAGTATATTTGCTAGCTGGGAGATAAGTGCAATATAGATTGCTATATAGAAGTAAAAATGGAGATAAAAATTCTGTCACAGGACACTATTACTCTGACCTTTTAAAAAAGATTAGACTATACGCTACACTAGTAGTGTACTTCTGTACACAAAGCAATATGGAACTTCTTTCCTGCCAACATAAGAATTGATTATCTTGTATTATTATGAGGAGTTCTACTTTATTTTATGAATTATAGAATAGAAGCACTTTCAAATGCTGCATTTATGACAGCCCAGTAGACTTAACAGAATATTTTTCCACTGTTGATGACCTCTGGTTGTATATATATGATGCTTTGTTTTAGAAATCTGTGGTGTCTATTTCAGTCCATTACAAACTGGACAGAATTTATCTAAAAATTACTGAAAGAATTGCTAACTTTGAGAGGAAGTCTGTTTTCTCTGTTAGGGGAACTTGAATTTTGTGTTAGTTCGTGAAATACATCTTAGTATAAACAGAATATTCTGAATTGTGTGGTGATATCTCTGTGTCTGGAAGGAGTTTTACGTAGTGTACCAAGTAGCTATCACTGAAAAATAAGGTGGTTAAGTCCATTAATTTTGGCTTCAGAATAATTATGATGCCAGAAATTGGTTCATATATGTATGGTGGTGTGGTGGCTTCCCCCTGCTGCCCTGCTGATTTGTGTTGGAGGTTTGTCTTGTGAGGAAAATTTCTCTTCTGAATTTTAAAAGAGAAGCTGTTTGGGTTGACTTTGGGTTTTATGCTCTGTAAACAAAGTCATGCAGAAGCTATTTCATATAGAAGGTCCCCTTACCATCAGAAAGTTATCAGAGGTTACTACTGTCAGCAGATACTAGATCTTGAAAACTGTTTCATATATTTTAACATGTGTATCTGGAAATAAATGAGGCAAATGATAGTAAAATGTTTTTAATGGCCTTGTCCCACTGTAATGCTTTACATCTTCTGTTCTATAAATAAATTCTAGAAACTATTTGAAATACTTTTGTAACTTTCATCTGGTAGTGTAGACTGAATAGGTACAATTTAGTTGTTTAAATTGAAATTTAGTATAGGCTACCCAGAAATTTTGACACAGGTGATTATTCTTTCGTAGATGAGCATATTTTAAAAGGAAAAGTTTGTGGCATTTATTTAAATTTGTTCAGGGCAGGGGAGAAGGGCTGTGATTTGCCTATGAAGTTGATTAGCCAGGCAGTTGTAACACTTTTGCAGAGTCGAAAAGGTTAACATACCTGCATAAAGTACCTTCTGTTCTCTTGCCAAGCGGAGAGAAAACATGGGAAAACATAGCTTTTTGTACTATGGAATATGCTTACTGCCATCAGTAAAACTAGAATTGCTTGAATGTAAATGTGAGAGAATGGCAATTTAATGTTTCTGTCCTTCCTTGTGCTGTGGTGGCTGTCATCTCTGTCTTGCACGCTGTAGCATTTACAGCGTGCCACCCCAGTTTTTCTGTTCTGAATTTAGGTTTATAACAACAGCATTGGAAAAAAGTCCTTATAATCCAAATGTACATGTACAAGCATTGATGGTATACCTATGACACCAATACAGTGGGTGGTGGGTAATACACAGTGATGTGATCTAAGCCTGAGCTTTTTTGTGGTGTTAACCCTTCACTGTCAGTCATACTGCATAACACACAGCTTACAGAAGATTATGCTTATACTTTCTATTTCAAGGTGAATTTCATCCCTAGAATTTTAACTTGAAATAGTTGAATTTGTGAAAATTGAAATAGGAGTGTGCTGCCTTGTTTGGAAACCACCGTTTTTCTACCATTAAGGAAGACAGAGGACCTGCAAAGTGTAAGGACAAGTGATTCCATTACTTTTGAAACACAAAGATTGCACATTGTCCGCACAGAAGTATCAGGGACTGCTTGGAAAAGCAGTATGATGAATGAGAGTAGTTTTAACAGGCTGCAGTAATAATCATTACTACTGTGTCTGATTATTTCTACAGTTCTGTTAAAATTCTGGCTCAGAGAGACTTCATAAGTGAAAAGGCAGTGTCTGGGCACTTGAAATAACTTTTTTTTTTTAAACTACACATGTTAGGTTTCCACAGACATCCTCTGGTGGAGTTTTGGAATTCTGTTCTTAATATAAATCTCTTAAGAATAACTATGTTGAATTGAATTATTTATTTTTGCCTGGCATATTATCGGTATTTCAGTAGGGAAATGGAAGTCTGTTGGAGCACCTTGCAAATAATAGTAACATCTGCCATTAAACATAACCCTAACTCAGACAGGCATGGTTTTGAAGGCTTAAAAACACTGTAGGGTAGCTTAGACATCTGTATACAAACAAGGTATTCTCAAAAGTGAGAGGTAAAGTTTCATCAGTCGGGCAACTCACAATATGTAGAAATGGTGAGATATGCATTTAAATCCATGTGAACTCTTACAAAGAGTGTGTTACTTTTGCTTGAGTATGATCAAGTATTTCTTTTTCAGATTAACAGCACTTAGGATAATATTCTAGTATGCAAACGTAGAGTTTTGGGGGTTTTTTTGGTGCAAAACCATTCTACTTTTCTCTGTTCATCAGAGCTGTGCTTTACTCCAGAACACCTAAAATCCCAATGGCCATGACAGTGATCCATGTTATTTAAACAAACTGGGTGGATTTGTTTGTGTATTCTCCTATAGGAAATTCATTATTTGACCTGTACTTCAACAATACAATAAATATAATAAAACAATAATACAGTAGCAAAATCCCTTCTATTTTAAAAGCATGTCACTGTTTTTTCTTCCATTTATTTTTCTTAATTTGGCTAAATAAAATGCAAATGTAAGTAATCTAGTGCTTGTTGAATTACCTGATGTGATTTTTTTTTTTTCCCCAGTGAGATAAGTCCTGGTTTCTAAGTTTTTGCCTGGTTTTGTTGTATAAAAACAATCTTGTTTGTACTTTGTTTTCACTTGTAACTGCCTGGCAAACATATACAAAAGGGCTTGTAAGGGATGTGCAGTTACTATTTTTATTCTAGATATTATCTAGAAATGTAAAATTAATATAAATATACATCACTATTTGGTTGTCAAAAATTTATTATGTTTTTAGTGAAATGAGTGTTGATTAACGCTTCATGTATTTATCACTGAATAAATACAGTTTTTCAAATATTTATTGCCCAGTAGGAGAAAGATACAAGCATGTAACAAACTTCCTCTTTCCCTTTTGTGTATCACTTCTGTGATACTCTGGAGCTGCCATTGCCAGATGTGGACATGCTTCTTTTGAAAATAACAGTATCACTGTTATGCACAAGACTGTGGATTATTTGCTTCCCCACCAGAAGAACATTGTGTGTAGGTGAATTATTGGCATTTTAAGGTCTGTGCAGAGTCTGGGAAGCTGGATCCTACTGTAAACAGAGCAACAGACAAGAGTGGGAGCAAGGAGGGGCATACATCTCACTGATTATTTTAAGAAGACAAGTTCCAAGAAGTTCTAAACTCAGATGTGGCACAGAAAACTTAAACAGTTTTCAGGGGAACTGTGTGCATTTCTCAAATGCAAAAACTGACAAGCTGAGCTAGCGCATAAGTAACATTTTGTTGCAGTCTACACACTGACAGAAATAGCTTCTGAGTTTAACTATTAGTGGTATAATGACATTCTTACAGCAGGATTTCGATGTAGATCATTGAAAAATGCATTCCAGCATCTTCATTCATTATCTTTGGTACACTTATGTTAGTAATGGTTTTTGTTATGCCTCTGTTTGGCCTTGCAAACAATTACAGTATAGCCTGTTTAAAGGTTGAAAACACAAGTAAGTGTGTGTGAGATGACCTGTAGATAAAATTTCTTCATTTTTGTTCTGTGGTTGGTTCACAGGTCCTTCAGCAGCTTTTAAATCACTTCCAAAAACACAGGGATAAAGTTCTTCTTTTTTCCTTTTCTACAAAGGTGAGCTCCATATGATTTTTATCACTTAGCTGCAGCAGTAAGTTCTGAAGTGTAAAGCATTGAGGTGACAGCTGTCAACCACACTTCCTTTTTCTCCATACTATGGGAAATAATGATGCCATACTCCAGAAGCATATTGAAACCTTATGTTATCTCATGATAAAAATGGTGTTGGCAAAACAAATGTAACACTCTGTTGCCTTCCTTTGAGCATTTTTTAAATTGTTGTATTACCTCAGATGTAGATAACTCATACAGAGTTCAGCTTGTTAGAGCAGTGTCACAGCAAAGTACAGCTGAAGTGTCATACAACCTTTGTGTTGAAACTGAAAGTAGTTAAATTTCCTCTGTTCTAATGGCTTTTGACTATCAGCAGTGATAAAAATTCATCCAGTTTGAACTTAACCAGTCTTTAATTGGAGCAAGAGGTGAATGAATGTGCATTTCACTTTTAGGAGAATTGCACCTTGATATTCTTGTTAGGGAGTAATGTGTTACCTGATATGGTGCAACCTATAGTATGGTTTTCTTTACTTAAATATGATGGCACTAAAAGCTATTAAAAAATTACAGCGAAAATGACAGTTTGGAGTCTTAAATATTTAATGATTTTATGGCTTTAAGGAGGACTGCAAGTTTAATATTTAGATGCAGCAGTAAAATGCTATGTGTCCTTAAGCTGTGCTTCACAGTGTTCAAGGCCACATTGCTGGTTACTGCAGTCCCTTTCACTCCATCCCTCTGAGCTCTGTGCATACCAATATGTTTCTTTGTGCTGGCTCTGATACTCATTTACTGTATTTCCAGTAACTTGCTAAGATGGTAGGAAACTGTTTCTGTTGCCTGCTTGTTGGGTTGAACTGATTCTGCATCACGTAAAGGTGGGACAGATTGAGTGAAACCACAGCAGACCATTATTATCGCCTTGAGTGCTGTAGAATCACAGTTAAAGAGAATCAAGGATGTTTGATACCAAAATGGTGACTATTTACTCTCATTTCCAGTGCTTGGTCTATCGAAAATATATTTGAGAAACACGACCTCTGTGTTTATTTTTTTAAATAAAAAGATCATAGCAAGCACTTAATCTTTTTTATTGTTACTATTTTTCTACCCAGTTGCTAGATGTGCTAGAACAATACTGTATGGCTTCTGGGCTAGATTACCGACGACTTGATGGAAATACAAAATCAGAAGATAGGATCAGAGTCGTAAGAGAGTTCAACAGCATTCAAGAAATTAACATATGTCTTGTATCTACAATGTAAGTAAATTTAACTTGTAGTGTGATTCATTCTGCCTTTCATAGTGTTTAATAAATAGGTTACTCTGATTTTTTGCTTGATGACCTTGTGAGGGACTACTTTTTTTGAGAATGTGACTTTTTCTCTTGTCTGTTAGTAAACATAGACTCACTGCTGTGGTCTGAAGCTTTTTAAAACACCTGGAGATGTTTACCCTCTCCTCTGCTTTATGAGGATTTCTAAGGTCTGAAACAAGTGGGTCTTCTAAATCCTGGCTTTAAATTTCCAGTTGCTGTAGAAATGAGGAAACAGTTTTAAAACATCATTATTATTATTATGTTATTATCTACAGAAAGCTTTCATTTTATTGTAGACAGGCTCAATTTCTCATACTGTGCTAGCAGAACAGCAAGTGAATGTAAACATGAAATGCTGTACTGAGCTGAAAAATTATCTCTTGGTGTTACTGTAATTTATCTACCATATTAATTAGCATACATCTGTTTTAAAGATTGCTTGAAGTATTTCACTGTCTTTTAAATGTATGTACCTATCAGAGCTGTTTTCCAGTTTATGATGGATAGTGAATTCATTTTCAAAAGAACAATATGGTAAACTAAAATTAATGAAACTATGATGACCGTTCTTTATATTATATTTTTTTCTTTAGTTGTGGTTATTTCCATGTGTCATCTTGGATGAAGTTTTTTACTAGGCAAGGGCAGAAAGGGAACAAAGAGAAACTTTAATTTTCCCGCCCAGAGGAAAAGTCAGTGAAACTTGATGAAACATGCAAACATTCTGTTCTTGCCTATGTAGCCACTCCAGTCCTCCTTTACTGGAAGTGTGCATGTTGTAGTTAGATGGGAGGACCCTTACTATGTTTTAATTAGAAGTCAGGCATAATCTTAAAGACTATGGCAAATGCATGTCAGAACTGTCTTCAGATAGTCTGGTGCATGTGGGCAGGGTTGTGAAGAGGTTTGTGGTGTTGGTCTTGCATATTTGTTTGTAATCTCTGCTAACTGTGGAATCTGGCCATCAGCTTCCCTAAGATCTTCGTGGGTCCCTATTCCTTGTTTCTGAAGACAGTAGGGAATTACTGTACCTGTAGCATTAGGAAAGACTAGTTGTTTATGCTTCTATTGGTCTGGCTGTGTAATCACAACCTTTTCAATTCTCTTCTATTAATTTATGTAGAAGTAAAAATGAAGGTAAACGGAGATGGGCTTTGTCCTCTATGTTATGACAGCTTGTGAATACAGAGAGACAGATCAGCTTTCCATGCCTGCTGCTGGTGCTTGAGAAAGTCTTGATTATGTTGTTTTTAGTGTTTCTCATCTTACTGAGGATGGAAGGAACAATGATGGAATTGCAGTCAACATAACCAGTGTTTGTGAAGCAGAACAGGAGGTGCAATTCTTTGTGTAGTTTATCACAGACAACAAGAAGTGATCTTTTTGGTTGCTTGATATACAGTAATGAAAGCAGCTTTAGTTTTGTAATTCTTTGGAAATTGGCAAGTGATTTGTCCCAGTTCTACTCTACAAGAGATTCATCTTCTTACTCAGATTTCAGGTATTAGGACTTACAGTCTATTCTTTATTTCTCAGCACATAGTAAGTTGACAGAATTGGGTCATACTCTTCTGTTTGTGCGTTCTTGCAAAGTCTTTGGCAAACTGTTCTGTGTAGTCAAATTGTATGAGTTCTGAAGGTCCCATTGCTTGGAGAGCCAAATGCTGATTTTCATTGACAATACTTGCAGTCTTTTGGCCACAGAAATGCATTCTGCAAAGTATGAATTCCCTGCATAGTGATCTTGAGTCTGCCATTATATTCCACTAGTAAAGTTAACATACAACTTTAAATGAGAAGCACCAATCTATAAACTAGCAAATTACACTGCAGACAGTGGTGACGACTTCACTGTTGAATGTACAATGTTCCTGGTTTAGATTCCTTTTTTCTTTTTTTCTTTAATATCAGCAAAATGCTGTTTCTGCCTGGAATTGCCTATGTATATAGCGCGTAGACATTTGGGAATGCTGGTTTCTAATTGGTGAGTTTTTTTGAAAAATAGGGACTTAAACAATAAAGTAAAAAAAAAAAAATCTGTCTATATAGCTTGACCTCAAGTCTTGCAGTTAATGCTAGTATCAAACATACTCGTATAGCTGTCCATAATGCTTTTATCAATAGCTATGGCTAATATAGCTATATGGATAAATATATTTTATGGGTGTTCAGAGAAAATACAATTGATTTCATCGGAGCTTGTAAATGCCATCAAACCATTAGATATAGATTAAGGGTTTCAGCCTTCAGCTCTATGGAGAAGCAGATATACCTCTGCTGGAACTTCTAAGGCTCACAAAGTAAAATCTGCTTCAGAATGCTTCAATGCTGTGCTGGTATTGCTGGGAAAATGTATGATTATTTGGAAGAAAAGGGGATTTTTGGGTATGCTTAGAAACAAAATAATTGCTGGAGTTGCTATAACTTGAGAGGAGAATGGCAGAGCTTGCAACTTCATTGATGTTACTTAGCCTGAAGAAGGGGACCTGTATATGTACAGTAATGAAGTCTATGCAGTCCTGTCCCATTGTGGTATTCTGGAAGAAATAAGAGCAGCAAGTATTCCCACCTTAAAACTAAATCACTGTTTCTGTTTTTTCCATGCTAGTCTTTCTCTAGATTAATTGCTTCAGAATAATTACGAATGAAAATCTGTTTGTGCTTGTCAGTATTTTTTATTATGTGGAGATGATAAAGAGTTGATTGTTACAGAAACGTATAGACAGTTTTTATTATGAAAGTTTGCAGTATGCACTTCCATTCTACCTGCAGGATTCTCAGTTACTGTCCATTGCTGGGCTGCTGTCGATTACTTTTCACTCTTACAGGGCTTCATTTGACATGAATTTTTTGCACCTATATTGCAAATAATTTTTAATGTGCATGTAATCACATTCAAAGAACTCTCAGCCACAAGATCTCACTGAAACGGAGAACTTACAAACTGTAAAAAACTTAACTTGGTAAATAGAATTATGTAGTCAAAGCTTTTATGGAAACTTTCCTGATGTGATACTGTTTTGTAAGTTCTGAACACTGATGTATTAAGTTGTCAGTGACAGGATATAAACCAAGCCATTTATTTAACATAGTGTGCAGTTTTAAATAAGATGCTCTTTTGAAAACAGTTATGAGACCGTTCATACACGGCTCTTCATTTGAGCCATATTATGGTAACTTGCATGGACCATCTTGCAGTAATGATTAACAGCTAGTTAAAAAGCCATTTAAAATTGAAGATGTTTTTTACAATGCACAAACTAACTACTGCAGTCATTCTGTCCATGAAGGACATAGAAGCCATTCTTTTTCTGTTTTGGAGTCTCTGAATTTTTGTGGCATACCTAAAAAGTATTGAAAGCTAAAATCTTTATAAAGCTAAGTATCCTGTTTAGTTAATTTTTATAGTCAGTCTGTTTTACTTGCAGTAAGGCTTTGCACTGAGGTTTAATTCATATTTCAGTTCCAAATATTGCAATTTTTTATGAGAAAGCATTTGGAAAAAAAGATGTTGACTTGTGTTTCAGTCTGACTGCAGGGTTGGTTTGGTAAGATGAGAGGCTGCATTCTGTCCTCACTAAAAAGAAATACACCAGAATTCCAAAATACAGTAAGGTACTCTGAAAAATACAAAGATTTTTATTCAGCATTTCAAACTTTGAGAACACTCATCCTCCGGAAACCTCTGTTAATATTGGCAGGATCCCACATCCTCTGCCTTTCCAGATTTAACTAACCCAACACCACACCACACCTGGAAGGAAGAGGCCACAACTGTATTTATATTGACAGGGATTCCATGAAGACTGAGAAGTGGTGGGGCTCTGTAAGATTTTGGTTTCTGTCTGTTCATTTTTATACCTGGAAATTCTTACCTTTCCCACTGCTTTAAACAAGTGTAATATAAAGTAATCTGTTAAAACCAGGTGCTTGGTGAATTACATGAAATTGACTTTTTCAATTTTGTGGTACTTCATTCAGGAAAAAAACACATTTGATAATTAGTGCTGCCTATGTCAATGTGAAGAATTGTTTTAATAGTTAAATTAATAAAAGTATTTAGCATAGGCTTGTATAGGAACTTTTGTCTTTTTCATGGAATATTGGTTGAGCCAGTTAAAGAATTTTCAGTATTTGCTTGTGTTGCAGATGGATGAGAAGTGGAATTTTGTTCACTTTTGTTCCTATCAAATCATTTAGCTGTGTACATACCAGACTCCAGTAACTGAGCAGTTTTGTTGGATTCAGCAGGACATTAGTTAGCTACCTTAGGTTAGGCATATGCTCCAAATTCTTTACTGGCGTGCAGGCTTTACCTGAAAGCACACTACAGCTGTTGAATGTATTAAGATGATGTAACTGGTACCACTGTGAGTACTAACCCCCTCAGCAGACAGTTTTCTGACAGTGATTTTTTTCCATGTAATGACCAGTACGAGTATTGCTTATATGCAGCTGTGTGGCCAACTATATTTGTAACAGTTGACATATACTCTACAAATACACTTGTGACAGTTGTTAATTCTCATAGATGTGACTTACCCTAGACTGTGACCGTTTTATTGGAAGCTGTATAGCATCATTGTCAAAACTATGTACTGGAATTAAAGGAAGTAAAATGTTACACAGACTCTTTAAGCTGTAGTTTTCCTGCTTCTGTAATGTTAATTGGCATAGAAGTGGTTATGAATTTCAGTATAATCATTGAGGGACTTGGCCTGTGGAGGGCTTAGTGGATATGAAGTAGCGATCAGGGACTCTTACTGTAGCAAGGTGATAGCAGCTCGTTATGACTCAGCTAGTCATAGTTTGTAACCTTCTTGCTACTGAAGGGAGAAGACTGCATTTTATAACAGTGCTTATTTAAGTACTTGGTGGTTATTAATACCACAGTTAGTGTACCCCATTTTCAGTATTTCTGTTGTGCTTTTTTATGTTGCCAATATGGATCCAATACACTGAAAAAAAAAGTTTGTTCTGTCTTTCTTAGTGTCAAATAGTTCTGATTTTTTTTATTTTATGTTTTAGGGCTGGTGGACTGGGTCTTAATTTTGTTGGTGCCAATGTTGTTATAGTTTTTGATCCTACGTGGAACCCAGCAAATGATCTTCAAGCTATTGACAGGTACACTCTCAAAATACAGAATCTGATCCATGTTGTACTCTTCTTTTGCTTGGATTCTGTCATCTGGTTGTCCAACTAAAATTTCCCTCGGCTTAAGAAATTTTTTACATAATCTGACTTGTCCACATGACAGTAAGAAATGTCCAGCCAAATGGTTTTTAGCTTTGGTGTTCTTATTTTTTAGTCCTGATTTTTACTACTTATTTTCCAATTTTTGTGGCACTGTTATGGTGGGGTCATTTAAAAAAAAAAAAAGCCATAGTTACTGTAACTTCTGTTCTCTGAAACATCAGTGTGTCTAGCTGCATGGCATTTTTCCTTTGTCTGTCAGGACAGAATCGGTTGTAGTTGACCCTAGTTCAAGTGAAGTTTTGAATTCCAGAATCCTTAAAGGAAAAATTCTAAGCATTTACCGTTTAGATAAAAAACTGCAAGTTCATTAGCTGTTTTTATAAAGATGTTGTGACTTGTGAAGTGCTTTAAAAAGTCAATAAAGAACAGACTGCCCCAAGTAATCCATGATCTAACTCGTACATAATGCAAATAGGATAATGTCTTGTGCAAGAGCAGATGTAGACAGGGAAAAAAAAACCCAACAAAAAAACCACTGAGAAAATGTAGTGGAAGATATGTTTTCAAGAGAGATGGGAGACAGACCTTGTGATTCAAATTGAGGAGAAAGGTGTTTTTTTTAACTGGATAGGCCTGGGAAGAAACATGGAAAACTAAGGGTAAAGGAAAAGGGAATGAAATACTGAGGAAAATTTGGAAAAGTAAAAAACAAGAAAAACCAAACCAACCAAAAAAGCCCTCGCCACAAAAAAAACCTACAACCAACTCATAAATCATTTAGAGTACTCTTGTTTTATCAAAATGCTTTTATTTATTTTACTACCTCTAAGAGCACTCTCTTATCTTTTTTTTTACTGGTAAAAACCATTTTTTAATGTATTGCTGTCCTTGCAGAGCTTATAGGATTGGCCAGTTCAAACCTGTTAAAGTGTTTAGACTGATATCCTTGGGAACTGTGGAGGAGATGATGTACTTGCGACAAGTTTATAAACAGGTAAAGCTCACAAACTATTTAAATGGGGAGTTCTTTTTAGTGGTTTCAATGACTGAAAGCTATTGTAGCCTATAGCAAAATCAAAGTTCACCTTGATTGTATGATATATGCTATTACCTTTAACTTTATAAGCAGAGATACACCATTTAGCAATTGTCAAAGAACAAACAGAATTACATTTGTATTCTAAGGGGTTTTTTTGTAACTTTTGATAGTTTAATTATGCAATATACGTTAATAAGGTTATACAGAGAAGAGAACTCTTTTATTTAAAAACTTGTATTTTTACATATTTTACACAGATAAAATATATCTGTGAGAGTTGTAGTTAGTACCTGCAACAGTTTGATTCAGGCAGCTTTTTCTTATGGAAGGTGGGAGAAGGTAGAGCGAAAGTCTTGCTAGTGCTATAGAAGAAAAGCAAGAAGGCATTGCAATTCTCTGGCCTGTGAAAACTTCCTTATAAAAGGAGGGGAAAACAGTTTGTAGTTTCTGCTGTTAAAAAGATATGAAGTAATGTTGCTTGCCAGAATACTCAACCTGAAACGCTTGCCCTCTCTAAATTTTTCTGCTTGCATTGTTTGTTTTTCCCAATCTTAAGTGAGTAAACCTAAGTGTGTGACTTGAGGAACACATAATATGGCAACTGTTTCCTGATGAGATCAGAATTAAAACAAAAAATATGCAGATTTGAACATGAACAACAGAGAGCAGGCTGCAGAATAATAAGAAACTAGATTAAATATGGACATGTTTTTCTCAGCAAGAGTTGCAAGTTAAGAAATAAGATGATTGATTTTAAATTAAGATACTACAGGCATATAAACTTGGAGAAAGGAAGAAAATTGGTGAGACACAGTTGTTTTGAAGAATGCATTGCATAGAAAAGACTAAGTAGGTGGCCTCAGTGGGCAAGTGATACTTTATATTAAAGAAAGCTTTATGAAACTTGAGGAATGCAAATTTTTGGCTATAAATAGGAAAAATTTGGTAATGAGTTTTCTGTGACAAGCATCTTCTTGTAGCTGGGGTATATACAAGGAGGAGGTTAGAGACTGGGTGGGAAGTGCAGTAGTATACAGACTGTCATTATCCTCTTAATATGTAAGTAGGTGACAAATAAGAATGAAGTTCTAAGATAATCTGATTTCACAGAGCAGATAGTCAGAAAACCCACAGCTGGAAGATCAAATCTTGAGCTGCTCTTAGTGATATGTGTGGCTTGCTTTAAAATACTACTTTCAAAAGTGTAACAGTGACTTTATCTCACTTAAATTCCATGTTTTGTAGAAGTAAAAAAGCAATTAGACTTCTGTTTAATTTTGACAAGATGATCTAAACAAAAAAAGAAGAAACTTTTTAGGAAGAAATTAAAAAAATAGGTGATGGACTGAACTGCTCACAGATAATTGGGCAATTTTCAGAGGCTCTGTATTAAAAGTTCAGAACGAAGAAGTTATTGTATTAATAGTTGAAATCCTATACTAATGAGAGAAGTTAAACATAAAACACGGTAAGTCCAAAACTGATTTTTGAGGTATAACGGTCTAAAAAAATAAAAGCTAATTTAGTTTTTGAACACATTGGGAGCATGAATTGTACTGCTATGTGAGCATTACTTTAGCAAAGTTTAAAGGAACGGTCATTGGAAAAAAAACCTGCTTGATTTATTCTTTATTTCTACATTCATGGAAAAGCTTAGAGAACATCCTGTTCCAAAATTTCTCTTGTGCAAAGTACTCCTGAGGATTTGTTTCAACAGCAAGTATCAGTAGGGGACGTCTCAGAAAGGTTAACAAAATGAGCAATAACAGATTACAACAGTGTTCACTAAAATCCTGAAGAAGGGGATTCATGCTTCACAGTGGTCTTTGGAGTTAGTGATCATATAGATAAAGAAGACCTGGATATTGTCTGTTTGGATTTTCAAAAGGCATGTATAACACCGTGAAAGGCATGAGTACGTGTGGATGTGTGGCTTTTGATGAACTATACAAAGGTGTTGTCAGAGAGCTAAATGTTTTCATCCATCCTTTAAATGAAGTGAATTTACGTGAAAAAGCTTTGTTTGCAAGTGTATTCTTGCTGACGGATGTATTTGATCTTAAAATTGCTAGTTGGTTTTTTTTTTTGGTAGTGGTGTTTGGTTGTCTGACCTAGTCATATGCAACTGAAGAATCTGATGTAAATAAAATTGAAATCTAACATAATAGAAACCTGAATAAGTTACATATGTATCCTGAAGTATACTTCTGTAAATACCATGCATAATTTCAAGAAAGACCAATTATATAAATACTGAAAATTTACAGTCATTGGAATGCAGCTAATTCTGCCTGACTTCAAAAATGTTTTAATTCTGCCTGACAAACTATTTGTTCGTCTTTCCTTTTCACCTGGAGGATTAAGTCACTTCTGTTCAGTCTACTTAGCAAGAGTGCATGATAATTAAAATATTCAGAGATTGGTAAGAGTAGTCTTGTGGCTGTGTTAAGTCCTTATCAAGTAAGCATACAGTGAAATGGGCTATGAGAAAATAATAAGAATTTAGTATTGAGCGAAGATGAGCTGTCAAGATACAGAGGAGTGTCAGTATTGTGTATAGTAGCTGTCTGATATTAGAAAACAATGAAATGAAAGACTTGAAACATTTTTAATTTTTTATTCAGTAAATCCAAACATTTTTATACTTGTTATATCATGTTATACCACAATCTATTACACCAGTATCTGCCAGGGAAATCAAAACAAAATATCCTCCCTTAGGAACTTCTGCCAGCTCCAGCTAGAGCTGTGTATATAATGTGGGTGCCAGGAAATTCTGACATGTTGTTGGAGCAAAACTTCTGAAATCTTTTTTGTTGTTCTGTTTTAGCAACTTCATTGTGCAGTCGTTGGAAGTGAAAATGCCAAGCGGTATTTCGAGGCAGTGCAAGGATCAAAGGAACATCAAGGAGAGCTTTTTGGGATCCATAACCTTTTCAAACTTAGGACTCATGGGTCCTGTCTTACCAAAGACATCCTGGAGGTGTGAAGTCCTACCCTTTTACTTCTGCATATTAGTTTTACATTTTTCCTTTCCTTGTGAGATAACTTTGTCATAATTTTGAATAGAAACACTTTAAGTTTCACCATTCTGTTTTATAACAGTACCTGTCTATTCAGTGTGTTAAATGAAATAGCCATGCTAATTTCTCACTCTGGTTTAGACCAGATACATTTCCTTAAATCAAACAGAAAAATGGAAATTTTTAGATTATGATTTTCAAAAGCTTCCTAATATATTTATTTTCCTAATAAAAAATGCTGTAACTTATTTTTGTGATGTTTTATCAACTTTGTGCACAGACACATTTTATTCATCAACAGCTCAGAGTGACCTTTTAAGCTAGAATTCTGATCATAAAAATATTTTTATCATCATAGTAACCTTTTTGTAGTACATTTTGAGATGTCAAAAACTGTTTAATAAAATGTGTTTTATAATGCTGTATTTAAAAATGTTACAGAATGGAAATAAAAAAATGAGGCTTCGTATTTTGATTCATTTCATAGTAAGTCTAGGAAGACTGTTGATCCAATTCCATAACGTATAGTGCAAACTGATTTTAAGTATATGCAGTATCATATCTTTTTCTATCCAGCATGTTTACTGCAGCTAACCTGCATCTTGGAATTTACTGCAGCTTTATTCTAGTGCTTTTTTTCCGTCCTTCCCTTTATTTTGTTATTTTACCTGTGCTGGAAAGAGGCTGGATAATGGGATACAGTGGTATAAAGGTATCATAGCCAAAAGAGTCGTGTGGTATAAGAACACGTACTTTGAGGATACTAAGCTCAAAACTTCTCCAAATTAAATTAAAACATAGCATGTAATATGAACATTGTAGCAGGTATTCTGCTTTGGAAAAAAGTTTTAGATTTTTGAAACAGTGTAGACATATATGCTCCCAATTTATGCAGTATGTTACTTCTCCTGCAGGTTATGTATTAGATCAAAGAGCAGTAAGTGTATTGTCAAAGTGTAAGTCTTAGTCTGGACTTTGCTGGTTGTAATTCTGATGCTTTACAACTCTAGAAAGAAAGCAAGACTATTTTTTCTTTTTTCTGGGCTTGTCTTTGTTAACTTGAACAGATACAGTTTTTATTATGTACGTTCTTGATTGTTTTAGAGGGAAGGGCGAGTAGAAGCAGGAGTCATGACAGCAACTACATGGCTAAAGGAAGAGACTCCTCCATGCAGCTCAGAAAAGGTGAGGTGTCTTTGTAGACTATGACCAGAGCGTGACAGTCCCTCTAGTTCCTGATACTACTGTGACAAATGTGAACAGTCTTGTTAGGCTGCTAATGCTTTTACACTACATTGCACTTACTGTGTTTTATTGTCTGCTTACCCCTAGTTTTACATATTGTAAAACATTAGATAATGTCATGCTGTCTGTATTTCTGTATTTAAAATTGAATACTCTGGATATTGGTAATATTGTATTCTATAACCTTTACAACTCCTGGATATGCTCAGTCTGAATTAAGGTATTACTAACATGCTGTTATTACAGAGCAATATTGTTTACTGAAGCTTTGCTCTGTAGTGTCTTAAGAGTGACAGCCCTATGACATGACATGATATAATATGACAGCTTTCTGATCAAGAAGTCAATTGAGAGTCTGACACCTAATGTTGTTTAGAAGATTTTGGTTAGGGCATTGTGGAAGATGTATAGGATTAAAAGCTTGCTTCATGTATTGTGAGCCTCTGTGGAAGACATGGGCTATTTAGTTGATCTAATCCATGTTTTCCACCAAATCAGCGATCTGTTCAATGCTGGCTTTTTTTTTTTTCCTTTTCTCTTTAAATAATGTATATAACTGTTTTCTTCTGGAAAAAGGATTATTTTTTTTTTTCCTGAAAAGGTTGGGTTTAACAGGATCATTTTTATGCATGTTTTTCACTGAACACTGTGTTCAGGTGATTTGGGAAACAAACAGTTAGGTCTATAATATGGCTTCTAAATGTGAAAATATTGTTAGGTTAGATCACACAGAATGGTACTAAAACTTAGCCACTGTCCCTTATGCTTTTTGGACATTTCTGTGGGTAAATGTCAGTATTAATTTAAATCAGGTTGACTTCACATTAGTCATAACCTCAAATTGCTAATACATCACTGTATGGTCTTGGTCTCTCATTCGACTTAGTGACAAACAGTAACATTTTTAGCTTACATTAAATGCTTTTTGATAAGCAGGCTGATATCAGGATTAATATATTAATTTTAAAACTTCTTGTACAAAATTTTAGTATTTATTCTTCTGGCTTTCCATTTACATACTGTCATAGTTTTTGTCTCAGTAGTACAGTTTTGCAGCTGTATACTGGAATTCTGTAACTTCGGAACATTTTAAGGTTGCCTGGGCATAATTTTCATTTGATTACAGTAGGCCTCAACTAATTCTAAAGCAAAATGTTATTGTACTCATAGGTGTTAGCCTCCATATACAAGGAGATTGGCCACTGCTGGGAGATTACTTTTTTTTTTATGAATGTCATTACACAGTATTAAGGTTTGAATCATGAAGTCACTTTTCTAACTGCCTCTGGAAGACTAACTTCCAGATTTTCTGAACTAGAAAAATATGGGTGTGGATGATGAAGTCATAGGTTGTTTTAGCAGTGTGAAGCGTATGTTGTCTCAAATACATAGTATTTTTCATTATTGTTGTTGTTCTGCCAAAGACTTTGATATAATTTCTCTTTATAATTTGTTTTGTATTTGCTTTTGATTTGTGTATTGCAAAACTGTTTGGTATATTTTTTGATTGAGTAACATAGTGAAAATCTGCTTTTTTTACACTGCTTTTGAATTGTGTTCCATGTACTACTTATGTTTTAAATACCTTCACTGTAACTTATTTTTCTTTTTAGTATGAACAACCAGACTGTAAAGAAGATGGAGATCCCCACAGCATTCGGGCACAAGTAACAAGAGAAGAAACAAATCTATGTGATGACTTTAGTGGTGATGATATTCAGGAAACTTCCGTGAAAAAACGTGACAGAAGGAAGCCTTGCAATGCAAGTAATTTAATGGTAACGAAGGGACAGCTTTCCTTAATGCAGTGTGGATTCTCTGAGTTGTTACAGGGAGAAATTGAAACTACCAAAGAAAGGGATAATAATTATGACTCTCCTGATCCAAGTTCTGATGATACTCTAAGAACAAATGTAAATAACAAGCAGAGTGATTTTCACAAATGTCAAAGCCATGTGCCTGTTTTGGAGCATGGGGAAGCTGCTTGGTCACCAGATGGAACTGGTAAGCAAGATATGCATAGTACAGACTGGCTTGTTGTATCAGACTCTGAGGAGGAAGGGGATGAAGAAAGTGAGGATCAAAGCATTTCAAAGCAAAGTGACATAGTCATGGAAACTGAAAGCAGTTCTGAAGAGCTTGATGATTTCATCTTTCCTACCCAAGTTCCATGCCAGCAACCAATGCTTACTAAAAACATTGAAAAATACAAGTCAACATCTGAAAACTGTGAAGAGTTAGCACAAGAAAAAGATGAATTTATATTTAAGGAAGACAGCAGGAAATTTGGATCCCATGGGACCGAGTCAAATTTCAGCAGAGGCATGTCTTTGGAAGACGTCAAGAACAGCACAAGAAAATTGAAAGGAGCAAGTGACATAAGTGATGAATCTGATGATATTGAAATTTCCCATAATTCTGAATCAAAGTTAAGAACTTCCAGTTTTCTGAAATGGAAAGAAAGACATGCCCTTAACAATGGACTAGGTAACATTTCCAAATCTCTGCTACGAGCGAAGAAGCCCAATAGGAAAGAAAAGGAAAGTGCTCCTCAGAATGCAGATGAATTTACATCCTCTGAAGATAACTTACCAGTTAAAAAAATTGATGCCAGAAAGCAAAAGTATAAAAGCCAGAGACGCAGAGTTCAGTTTGACTCTAAAATGCTTTCTTCTATTCAGGATACCTCTGCACAAGTGAAGTCTAGCAGTTATGCTGTGTGTAGAACTTCTGCAAGTAAAACTGGATTTGAACATCAGGACCAAAATGTGGAATCAATGGACAGATACTTAGGTAACTTGTCATTTCAATTTTTTTTTATTTTATTTCAGCTGATATAGTAACATATGTTTAATTTATCAGTTAGGTTATTCAGTAATGTCTTTCTGTATCTCTCTTTACCTATTAGCTCTACTTTCCTGTCTTCTGGTGTGATGGGCTGCTTTGTAATATTTTGCTAAATGCTTACTGTCTACTGAAAGGTGCTAAGACTGAACATTTAGTAAGAATTCACAAATCTAAATATTTGAACTGTGAAACAAAAGTCTTGACAGGGCTGTTAAATAAAAACTTACATACATGAGAAAAATTGCATGATATGGGAGTTTGAAATACCATGAAGTTTTGATTCTATTAAAGGCTTAACTTTAAACATTAATACAGCAGCCATTAAATCACAGATGCTTTGAAACTTTGTCCATCTGAAAAAAAACACACTGAAATGGAAGCAGTATTAAACTGTCTCAATAAATTTTGGATAAATCTAATAATTGTTGTTAACTTCATAGATCTGAGAAACTTCGTGCTGAGCAAAATCATAAAAATCAAATAATAATGTAAAACTTTTTTTTTTGTAATTTCTATATCCTTCTTCCTTGCAACTGTGTACCTTCAGAGTTTTGGAATAACCAACACCACTGGTTATATCTTTCTCCTAATGTATCAGATGGTGTTCAAGAAGTGGCATATATTCATTCAAATCAGAATGTGGTTGGATCCAGCAAAGCTGAGAATCGCTTGAGCCGGTGGGCAGTGCGAGATGTATTTGAGTTGAAGCAGTTTTCCCAGCTCCCTGCTAATGTAGCAGTTTGTACTGCCAAGGTAAAGAGAAATTTTTGGGAAATGTTTTTGCTCTCCCTTTTTTAATCCTCATTTTTCATCTTAAACTCTAACAAACTTGTTTTTCTGTTAATGGCCACCATGAATGATCAAAGCCACTGAGGATGGGAGGAGGAGGCGGCTCAAGTGGAGGTCTAATAAATTACTTTTGTGTTTTGTTTTTTGGGGTGGTTTTTACATTGGCCAGCTCCAAAAGAGTTGGGAATTAAGCAGCACAGCACCCTCTGTGGTGTTTTTCTGTGAGAGAAATAGTAAGATTAAAGATTGGGTGTTTGAAATCAAATCTTGTGCCATGTTTTTCTGATTTGAGACTTGAAAAAACTTCAGTTTGTCCTGGATCCAGTTAAAAAAAATGCAGTTGCCATGGTATATGCTAGAGTCTCTGCAGCATAGAAAGTCAAACAGAAATAACTTTGCAAATTGGTTTTGTTTTTTTTTGGGGGGGGGGGGGGACATGGTGGTGGTGGTGGATGGGTGGACACATGAAATTGCTATAATGAGTTCAATTATCTGTCTTTAATGTCTGAAAAGTAAAAGTAGAGTTTACTGGGAGTGCTCACTTGCAGCAACAGATACCTTTAATGCTTTCTGTTGGTCATGCATCTTGTTAAATTACATTTGGAATACATACAAATCTGGAAGAAATTCAGGTACAGCTTCCAGATTTTTGTTCTTATTACATAGTGGTTTTTATCTACCCTGATTATCCAGACACTTTGTTTGCCTTGTAATAAATGTTTGCAGTTTCCTAGACTGATTCTTAAGATGAACCACATAGATCTATTAAGTAATTGGTGGATGTGCAGTTTAGTTCTCACAAACATGTTAGCAATCACTATAGAAATAGTAGACATAAGACTGTGTTGTTCTGGGGTGTTGAACATCCACAGTGGCTAGAAGAGTTTCTTCCAGTGTTGTTAATTAAGCCATTAGCAGGAATGCCAAAGAATTTTTACACTGGGAAGATCAAATCGGGTGACCCAGTAAAAGTGAGGCCTTTTCAATTCTATCACATTTGCATTAGAATGTCCCTTATTAACAGAGAAGTTGGTCAAAAATACTCAAGAATATTGTAGAAAGGTACTTATTTAATGGCAATGGCTGACAACATTATCAAAAGTAAAGATAAAGGAAGGAAAACTTTGAAGAGTACTTTGAGTAAGTGTCAGTTGATCCACTTATGTTCAAAACTAGTTTGTGGAGTTCATGTGACCATCTTGTTGTTTAGAGTCTGTGTGACTGCAAGTATTACAAATGAACTTTTCTTGATTAACTTGTCAGTCAGGTTTTTTTAAGGTATTGATTTTTCACTCAGAAGCAACAGTAGTATCAGTTCTCTTAGAGACCTAAGTTAGGAACAAAATATTAATAATTATGGAGGAGGCTGCCTCTTCCTTTGCTTCCTGTCCTTTTACATAGAGACACTAATCTAGAAATAATCCCTAGATGACTGCCTATTCTTAAATGCAGAGCTTTGAATTTTTTGTGCTCTGCTTTGAAATACGATCTCCTTAGAATGTTACTGCTACTTTTTTCCTTTCTTCATGGTTTTATTTTTATTTTAGAAGGTGTTCTGTGAAACACTTACGTCATTGTTGCTCTTTGGCCATCAGTCTTTGCTGGTCATCTTTCACTTGTTTGCCATCAGTTTAAGTTGCAACATTTACTGTCAGAGCAACTAGTTGTCTTAAGAGAATGCTTATTTCAAGTGGAGTTTAATAAAAAAGTTTATCAACAGATTGAAGTAGCATTATGTGTAATAGTAAAAATACAGCTCAACGGTTTAAATTTCCATCGTTGTTTGAGGTAAATAAAATTATACTATTAAATATTGGAATGTTAATTGTAAACTGGTAGTTTCTGAAAGAAAACCAAAATTTTTGTCAGCTGAAATTTCTCACTGATGTCACTTTCTAGCTTAATTGGCCTGTTTCTCAGAAATTGTTGTGTAGCTGTTTCTGTTCACTCTGGGTATCGATGATCACATTCTTAATTAGAAACTTTTTTACAATGTATTTATATTGAAGCTTTATTTGATAGCATCATGAAGGCTCTTGAATAATGCCATGATAATATTTGTGTCCCTTTATAAGAACACTTAATCAAATTGTCTTATTTCTAAGGAGGAGTGATCAAAAAAGGATCTCTTCCTTTCATTTCATAGATAGGTCTCTTTAGGACAAAAGTAAAATATCCTTTGCGCTGTTCAGTTTTACCTATGCCAAATCGGTCTTCCTCCTTTGCAATTTCGTTCTGCAATCTGTCTATAATAATACATTTCTGACTTGAAGAATGTATTTAAACTTTATTAAGAAAGAACTATTGTCTCTGGGAAAAGGATGCAAGAATACTTAAAAACTAACCAAGTATTCCATTGAAGTGGATGAGTTGTAAGTTGGGAAATACAGCAAACACCACAAATCTTGGTTGAAGAGAGTGTGAAACATTTTTGCTTTCTGCTTACATATGAATCTAGAATGACAGGCACAATAAACAATGTTATAATAAATAATCAAAATGTAATAAATAATAAGCAAAACTAATCAATTAATACAACATCTTGGAAGAACATTGACATTTTGTTGATTCTTTTTTTCTTTTTTTTTTTCTATTGACTAGTGATCTAATCATGGGAATTTAGTGAAGCTGAAATGTGAACTTCCACATCCTAGGTTAAGCTCTGTAGTTTCAGTAGCTAATTTATGGAAATACGGTGAATATGAGTAACAGCAAAAATAAGTTGATGGAAAGGAATATTTAAAAAAGCCATCTTCCTAGGTTTCTAGCTGCAGTAGCTGAAAGCAGTATGAATTATTTAGTCCTTTTATTGTTGAAGCAAGGACACTAATGTAGTCACTTGAGTTGTAGAAACTGCTTAAAACTGGAGCAGATTGCAAAACCCAGACTCTTCCTTCAAAGTGAGAGAGGTTGCATGGGAAGATCCTTGAGAGCCAAGGTAGAAGGGATGGAGGGCAAGGAGTTTTGTTCCTCAGAAGAGAACTTTGAAGGTATGTAGAACATCTTGTTTAAGAACCTGAGTAATGAATAAATAAGCTTGGATTTAAATCAGTTAGAAGTGTAAGATTTGAACTCTAGGATAAGAAAAGATGTTCATCTTGGTGATAGTTTCCTTAATTTGACTTCAGAAGGTCTGTGTTAAATCTGGATGGTTGGTACCAATGTAATTCAGTCAAATCTCTCAACCTTTTAAACTGTAGGTTTCAATCAAGCATGTTTTTATCCAGTAATAAGTAGTCAGTCTGTCCTTAATGTTACCTATGCCAGTATTCATATACCCCATCTACCTTCTCTCTAAGTAATAGAACATATTATTTTAACCTGCTATTGTTCTGTGCTTTTAATGGCTTAAGGGAACAAAATCTTGGGTCTTTTTGTGAGAAATAGACCTTGCTACTGTTTCTTCTGTTCTCGCTTTGTGCTCCAGATTCCCTAGGAGTTCTTGTACTTGGTTTCAAGACTGCTGCAGAGCCTTTGACTCTTCTTTCTCCAGAGGTGGTAGGGAGCGCAGCCATACTCTCCATTTTTGTTTGTTTTGGAAGGAATTGCGCAGATATTGACTGGTGCAGCTAGCATGTTCAAGTTTATAGTACTAAATGCTTTAGTGTGTACTTGCATAAATGCTGTATGACTATTAGAAAATACAGTTAGATAACAGCAACCAGAATATGAAGTCTGCTGTGAAGAAATAAAAATATGACATCATGAGAGTGCTCTCACAACTTATCAGCTATGAAAGGTGAGGTAAAGCCTAAATGTAGTGAAAGTAACACTATAAATTATGCACTAATTGTACAAGCAAGAGAATAAACCGTATTTTGGTTGAATATTATTAGTCAAAATAAATCCTGTCCAGCATCTGAATTAAAGAAAGATAACTATTTGAAGATAGTTTGTATGTGACTGTCATGGTTTAAGCCCAGCTGGTAATTAAGTGCCATGCAGTCACTCACTCACTCCCCCCTCACCCGGAGGGATGGAGAGGAGAATCAGAAAGGAATGTAAAACTTCAGGGTCGATGTAAGAACAATTTAATAATTGAAATAAAACAAAACCAAAAGAGCAGTAGTAATAATAACAATAAGGGTTATAATGAAAAAGAGGGAAAGGGGGAGAGGAATGAAATCCAAAGGCAAGGGAGGAAAGAAAACAAGTGATGCACAACATGATGGCTCACCACACACTGACTGATGCCTGACCAGTCCCTGAGCAGTAATTGGCCTATCCCAGCCAACCCCCCAGTTTATATACAGAGTGTGATGTCCCATAGATGGAATACCTCTTTGGCTAGTTCAGGTCGACTGTCCTGGCTGCGTCCCCTCCCAATTTCTTGTGCCCCTCCAGCCTTCTTGCTGGCAGGGCACGAAAACCTAAAAAGCCCTTGACTTAATATAAACATTACCTAGCAACAACTAAAAACATAAGTGTGTTATCAACATTGTTCTCACACCAATGCCAAAACACAGCACTGGACTAGTTACTAAGGAACGTAATTCTGTCCTAGCCAAACCCAGGACAGTATCCACCCATTATTCCATACCACTTATATCGTGATATGTTTTCCAATACATAATCACCTCTCCTGTCCTTTAACATAAACGTCATTCCCTTCATCTATGGACCATTCCTCTAAAGTCTGTTAGGTTTCATGTAGTCCATGATGTTGGACTTTATCTGTTGTAACAGTCTTTCTGGGCAGGGAAGGTGGTACAAGGTCTTGGATTGTTGCATGTTGATCTGGTTTCACCAAAGTAATTTTTTATTGGTGTGGCAGTTGAAAAGGAGTCAGGCTCAGATCTTCAAATCCAGAGTGGTAGAGATTGGCATCACAAGATGCCTGGTACTAATAGGCATGCAGAAGTGACAATATAAATATTATGTAACAATTAACATCACACAACTAAATTCACTGGCTATTTTTACCCAAAATCAAACCCCCTTGAGGGCACATATCAAACTTCTTCATCCTCCCTTATTACCTGCTCCCAAGTCCTTGAGCAAAAGCAACCGCACAAACAGGTTTGCTTTTGTCCATGGCAGCAACAACCCAGACTCTTTTCCTAAGCACGTTTTTAAGGTTCACTACAGGAACTCTATCCCCTTTCTGTGGTATGTAAAAGCTTTGATTGGGCTGGGCCAGCTCAGCCTGCAGATCCTCTGGTATTGACTAACCAGGTGGCCTTTGCTAAATGTGTATCCCATTGTTTGAAAGTTCCACCACCCATTGCTTTCAGTGTAGTCTTTAACAGTCTGTTACATCATTCAGTTTTCCTGGAGGTTGGTGCATGTTAAAGGAATTAATATATCCACTCAGTGCCATGCCCTATGGCCCAAGTGTATATGAGATTGTTTTGGAAATGAGTTCGTTGTCTGATTCAATTCTTGCTGGAGTGCCGTGTCACCAAAAGACCTGTCTTTTCAAGGCCCAGGATAGTGTTTTGGGCTGTGGCATGGGGCACAGGGTATGTTTCCAGCCATCCAGTGGTTGCTTCCACCATTGTAAGCACATAGTGCTTGCCTTGGGGGGTCTGTGGGAGTGTGATATAGTCAATCTGCTAAGCCTCACCGTATTTATATTTCAGCCATCGTCCTCCATACCAAAGAGGCATGGAGACTAAACACTTGGCTTGCTTAATTACAGTGCATGTCTCGCATTCAGGGATTACCTGTGCAATAGTGTCCGTGGTTAAGTCCACCCCTTGACCCCAGGCTCATCTATATGTTGAATCTCTTCCTTGATGGCCTGAAGTGTCAGGGGTCCACCGAGCTATAAATAATTCACTTTTATGTTGCCAGTCCAAATCTACCAGAGCCATTTCGGTCTTGGCTTTGTTGTTTAGATGTTCTTCAGTGGCCAGACTTGTGGGAACATGAGCATCTACATGACGTGCTTTTACAACCAGGTTCTCCAACTGAGCAGCAGTATCTTGCCATAATGCAGCAGCCCAGATGGATTTACCTCTGTTGACAATCACTCTGCCTCTGTTCCTGCATCCACCCCCACAGGGCATATGGCAGCATCCATGAGTCAGGATAGAGGTAAAGTATTGGCCACCTTTCTCATTCAGTAACATCTAAAGCCAGCTGGATAGCTTTTACCTCTGCAAACTGACTTGATCCACTTTCTCCTTTAGCATTTTCTGTGACTTGTCACAGGGGACTCCGTACAGCCACCTTCCACCTCTGGTGCATTCCTACAATGTGGCAGGACCCATCAGTAAACAAGGCATGTTGCTTCTAATGTTCTGGCAGTTCATTGTACAACAGGGCTTCTTCAGCATGTGTCACCTCTTCCTCTGGTCACATCCCAAAATCTTTATGTTCTGGCCAGTCCATAATAATTTCCAGAATTCCTGGATGACTGGGATTTCCTCTCTGACCTTGTTGTGTAATCAGCGCAACCCACTTACTCCATGTAGCACCAGCTGTGTGATGTGCAGAGGAAACCCTCCCTTTAAACACCCAGCCCAGCACTGGTAACCGGGGCGCCAGGAGGAGCTGCTCTTCAGTACCAATCACTTCCGAAGCAGCTCAAACCCCTTCATAATCTGCCAGCATCTCTTTTTCAGTTGGAATATAGCGTGCCTCAGAGCTTCTGTATCCCTGACTCCCAAAGCCCAAAGGTCATCCTCGAGTTTCCCCTCGTGCTTTCTGCCAGAGGCTCCAGGTAGGGCCATTCTCCCCAGCTGCAGTGTAGAGCACATTCTTTACATCTTGCCCTGTCTGAACTGGTCCAAGGGCTACTGCTTGAACTATCTCTCGTTTAATTTGTTCAAAGGTTTGTTGTTGTTCAGGGCCCCATTTAAAATCATTATTTTGGGTCACATGGTAAAGAGGGCTTGCAGTCACACTGTAGTTTGAAATGTGCATTCTCCAAAATTCCACAACACCTAAGAAAGCCTGAGTTTCTTTCTTACTGTTGGTGCAGACGTAGCTGTTATTTTGATCACATCCTTTGGCATCTCAAAACATCCATCTCCCCATTTTATTCCCAAAAAATGGATTTCTTATGCAGGTTGCTCAACTTTCCTTTGTTTTATGGCAAAACCAGCTTTCAGAAAGGTTTGGATTATCTTCTCACCTTTCTCAGAAACTTCTGCTGCTGTACTGCCACATACAACTATGTCATCAATGTATTGCAGGTGCTCTGGAGCTTCATCCTTTTCCAGTGCAGCCTGGATCAGTCCACAGCAGATGGTAGGGCTGTGTTTCCACCCTCTGGGGCAGTCGATTCCAGGTGTATTGCATGCTCCCCCAGGTAAAGGCAAACTGTGGCCTGCACTCTGCAGCCACGTGTACTTGCCCCTTGGCTGCCTTTGATTGCAGTTCATACTGAAGTTCTAGTATGTCTGGTATGGCAGCACTCAACGGTGGCGTGGCTTCATTCAGGCCATGATAGTCCACTGTTAGTCTCTTCAGTAGGGGGAGAAAAGTCTTGAGTCATTCCTGTGATATTTTGTTTCAAAATTATCCTGACATTAATAATGTTTTGGGAAGAAATGAAAGTGCTGACAACTTCTCTTAAGACCTTAATAATCTACCAAGTATTTTTAGAGGGTTTTTTTTAATTCTTTTTTTCTGGTGGGTTCCAGGTTCCATGTTCCAAAGCAACCTGGCTGATTTTCAGTGCAGGAGCTTTTTGCTTACTTTGGGTTTTGGATAACTTGCACTGTTATTTGTGAAGCTTCTTCTTAGTACCGTAAGAAATAGAAGCTTTACAGAGGCAAGATTAAATATCTTCTTCTAATGTTTCTAGTCTATTCTGAATTAAATAACTGCATTCCTTTAATAATTTCCTAATTAATTTCTGTGTTAATTGGCAAAAACAGTATGTGAAACATTTAACATAGGTACATAATCTGGAATAGGTTTTCTCTAGTTCCTATAAAGCTGAATTTGGGTAGTATTTCTTCAACAGGAATCTTGGTGGGGGAGCTGGAGCATGGGGAAGGCTTTGGAGGAGGGTTGAAGGCTTCACAAAAAGACAAAAAATGGGAACAGGACATACTAAATAATTTGAAAAAATGGTAATGCCCCACCATTAGAGCAAATTTGCACTTTTTAATGTGTGGAAAGTATTAGTCACAAGGACATCTACTGTACCTGTTGAATATGTGGAGTCTTTTTTTTTTTTTTCAGTCAACTGCATGTTTTCAACTTAAGTTTACTTTAAATTTTACTGAAAAGAAATGTACAAAGACAGCCATTCAATTGAGGATTAATCACTATGGCAACAGAAATGTGGTGACTGAAAAGGGGGAGGATGTATTCTCCCCTCAGCTTCCTGCCAGCTGTCATATTCGACCTCTGCGGCATGAGTTCAGGCCAAAATATAGACTGTGACCAGCTTTAAGAAACTATATCTGTATTTTTATAAATTCATACAAGAATTGCACTATAAAAGAAGGCCTAATCCTCTGAATTGGATGATAGACATTTGGCACTCTTGCCAGTGTTTGACAGAGAAATAACGGGATGCTTTGCAGTAAAACCTGGATTAATGGTAAACCCCTCTTTATGTTATTGCAATGTGGTGTAAAAGAGAGAACTAAGCATGCTGTCAGCCTTGGAAAAAACATGTCCTTTGTATCTCCAATGAAGATTTAAGTGATGTTGAGAATACTGTAAATACAAAAGTTGTGTCATTAAGAACTCTTTGTTTATTTGTATTACATGGACATTTTGTAGATTATTTAAACAAAGACTTCCTATCAGTTACAGTAACTCTGATTGCATTGTGTTTGCACAGCTTTCAGATTCAACGAGTTTACAAAGAGTAGGTTTTTGTGAGGTAACATTCTGTTACCCTTGCTCTTCCAGAATAGGGAAGCTATTCAGTTTTAAAATAGTTATTCCTAAATGATTGGCCAGTAATGCTGCTTTGAGTTTACTGTTTAAGTCTACAATGGAATTAACCATTTCAGTGTGGGTTTTGGTTGTTTTTTGTAAATGCAGTGAGTTCATATGTGGCATTCTGTGAAGCATATAGTTGCATTTTCATTATGGTGTATGTATATGTTTTTTGGTTTTTCTGCTGTTTGATGAAGGGTTGAGAGGGTGGAAGAAGATAGATGCAAGTCCACACACTTCTGCTGGAAAAGCAATTACCTTAGCTTTGAATTCTGAGACAGGCTGATTATCTTGTCTCATTCTCAACAGTAGTAATACCAGTGTTGATTTACTATTGGATTTTTGGTGCAAGAAAGTGACTGCTCCCAGTAAGAAATTCTTGCTCTGTTACCTGATCGGAGAAGAAACAGACTCAGAAGTAAATGTGAAATAGAGAAACATAGTCTGTCCTCAGTCAACTTAGTAGTCAATTCTCCACTACCAAGCAAAAGATTAGAGTTTATGGAATGTCCTTGGTCGCAGTTTATACAAGCAGAAAAGCTAGATGTGACCACGAGGGGAAAATAACTTCACATTACTCTGAAAAAATGTATTTACTTTTATTAGCAGGTGTAGCTAAACGCTGGTCTCTTGTTGTTGGCAGAATATTATGAAGGAGAAATTCAGACCCAGAATAAGTCTTAACAGTTTTCATAGCTTGAGGAATATTTCAGCTATTGGTCTGCTGTGATACTATCAAATCTTAGATACATTTGTAGTCATAGCCAACATCTTGAGTAGCTTTGTTTAGTTCAGAAAATTTGAGTATGAATGTGATTGTCCTAGAGTATTCTAAAATTTTAAGGTTAACTTCATTTTCTAAGACAATTGAGGTAATGACTATTAGAATTCAGAGGGAAAATTAATGTCCACATCAGAAATCATTCTGACATATGGTAGGATTCAGGCTTATTTCAAACTATGGAATGTGTAACTTACTATAGCCCTCTGAAGTACATAGTTTGTTCAGTGGCATGTCCTCTGTGGATAGAAAAGCAGTTCTGGTTTATTTAAGAATCTGGTAAAATTAGGAGACAGTCTCATTATTGTCAATTATTTTATTATCTTGACCATATGGACCTAATTTTAGAGAAACTACATGGAATTTTATGCGGACACTTACACTTTGTCTTCCTTGACGTGCAGAACAATTTAGGAAGAAAGTCTTTTTTGACATGTGTAGAAGAGAGAAGCAAACAAGACCAAGAAAGAAATTCAGGTAGCAAACATTTCAGGGTATTTCTGTATGTCCTGGAAAGTAGGTAAAACATAGATAAAATAAAAGCACTGTTTAAGAGGAGCATACGTTCAAGAAAAGCATATAGAAAAGTCATAGTAATTCATACATATTATGGGAAGAGCTCCCAGGGAACAAACCAAGGAAAACTATAAAGGGGAAAAAAGATCAACTGACATAATTTAGAATTGTAATTAGGGTAGGTAAATTCATTGAAATGCAGTATCACCTGAACAATTGTCCAAAACCCACTGCAACTCACAGTGTATCTGGAAACTTTTGTGTTTCCTGAGGTTTTGAGTGGGGTGGGAAAACACGAAGTAGAATGTGGTGTGAAGTTTTGTTACTTGCTTGTAAGCTGTGTTTTAAGAGGACAGTCATACTGGATTCATTGTGTTTCATGCTTTTGTATGATTTCGGTGACTGCAAGGCAGATTTGAGAAGAACTTTCTTGTTTGTTTTAGAAACGAAAACAAACAATGAAACTGCAATGGAAAGTATCCTGGATATCTGGCAGCAGTGGTTTCATGCATAACTGAAGAGAAAAGCCTGTTAACACTGTTTCAGCTGTGAGCAGGGAAGTCAGGGAGGGTTATTGTGAACTGGGAGGCAGTATCTAGCAATACACTTACCATAGTGACACTTTCAGTAGTCAGGCAGTAAAAGAGTAAGATAATCGGATGCAGTACAACTATGGCTGAAGAATAACTATGCAAACATGTTTTCAACTTTAAATTCAGGCTTTTGAAGGAAGTTCATTATCCTCCAAGTCCGGTGACTTGAGGAATTGCCGTAAGGGTGAGACAGCTTAAAAAACAAGTATTCCTGAATATTTTTTCTCTACTTATCTTACTCCTAGCCTCTGCTCACTTGCTCTTCCATGCATTTTGATCTTGCTGGACTTAAAAAAGATGAATACTGTTCTCTTCTGTCTTGCTTGAAGGGTCTAAATCAGGGATCCTCAAACTATGGCCCGCGGGCTAGATACAGCCCCGCAGGCTCCTCAATCCAGCCCCCAGTATCTACAGACCCCCCTGCCCCGCCCCGCCCCCGCCGGGGGTTGGGGGGGAAACCAAGCAGCCGCAGATGGCTGCCTGCCACTGCATCCGCGCGCCGGCCCCCTGGTTAAAAAGTTTGAGGACCCCTGGCCTAAAGAGAGGAAGTCACAGGCCTAAGGTGGCCAGTTGTCTCAGTCATGTTTGAGGATGCTTATATGTGGATTAGCATTCATTTCTGCAGAGTGCCGAGCCAAGTCTTTATGCTTGTTCTAGGAAGAATGGATACTGAAGTTTTGTACTGTCAAAGACAAAAATTGGTTTTGGTAGGTGTATACTATTTTTAGAACTTCCATTTTAAACACAGCAAGAGATAGTTAGATTGTCACACGGAGCTAACATATCCAGGAGTTGGTTTAGATTCAAGATGGAATATCTAAGTGGAAGTGACTGCTGCATTGTGGCACTTAAAATTTTTGCTTGATGCTCAGCTGCACTTTTTCATTCTTCTTAAAGAGTGTTACCCTTAAATGTGAACTGCTGTGGGACTCTAAATGTACAGATGCTATCATTTTTGCTGGACTTTTGATTACAGCCGTTATGTAATATGTAACTCAAAGAAATGGGAAACATTGGTATCCAAAACTTGATACATACTTTTAAGAAGAAGAGACATAGATTACAAAAGAAGGAATGGAGGAAAAGATCTGTGGTTAAAAAAAGAAACAATATGTTTATGTTGAAAAATCCATAGACTAAATGGAACCTGAAACGTGAAAATAAATGCTTTCTTTGAAGTATTTTTTCATGCATGGTAAGAGTTCCTGGGTTTTTAAAATACTTCAAACACTATTTTCTGCAGAGCTGCACAATAATCCCATCTTGTTTCTTGTTACGTTATGTGGAAAGCCTCTTCAGAGAAGGTGCAGTAAATGAAGGGGGAGGAGGAGGATAAAACAAGAAGAAATAGCTGCACTTCTGCATATTATTTTCACTAGTTTCACAATAGCACTTCACAATTTCATTCTACTGTATTTTCATTAACTTTGTCTTTCCGTTTACTTGGCTATTTCTGTAGTGTAACTTTTTCTTATGTAATTTTTGAATCAAAAAAATGTTGCTGTGTACAAAACAACTTGCATCTGTGGCCTTTGTCTAATTGGGATGCCTTTGAAAATAATTTATTTCTTTTGAAATTTCTGGTAAGATTTTCTGACAAAGTGGAAGTGCACAAAGTTGAATAAAGTAGTAAAAATGTTACATCCAGTAACTCAATCAAAATCTTTCATTTTTGATGTTGAAGGCATTATTCTGCTGCACCTTTTTTCTCCCCCTGCTAAGGTCCTGGTTTGAGGAAGGATGAAATGTAAAGAATACAGAAATGTATGATGGTAGTACAGGTAATTTAGTATAGGCACATTTAATTTATTAGACTACCAATAAGTATGTGGTCAAGTTCAGGTGAGACTTTTCTACTTTGAACAGTGGAGATTTCATTACATGCACTGCAAATACTTACAGTCTTCAATGTAGCTAAACATTTAGTAAAGACTAACTGCTTTCATGATTGCTGTCCTTTTTTTTTTGTAAAAAATCTTTTAAAATACGTACAGCAGATATTGTATGCTATACTAAGTATTTCTTTAGCTTTGTGTCATGTATTTCAGAAGGCTAATCAGATGATGTGCTATGCAGTACATGAAGAATATGTTTTAACATACAGTATGTGTATATGTTTGATGGTATAATGTTTTTCAAGAATGCTTTTGGATTTCTGTACTTTGATTTTAGTGTTGTCATTCAGAATAAGTTGCCCATAATCATGTAGCTGAAACTTTTAAGCATATTTACATTTTAGTGTGAGAGAAAAACATGCTATTGTTTATTTAGGTACTGGATGGAATCTTAATTCCATGAGAAAGAACTTTAGTCACTATTTATGTCATTTTAGCTTTTTGACTATTTTTCTACTCCCTATGTTAAATTGATTAACATTTTCCAGTAGTTACATGGCTGAACCATAAAGCAATGCCAGACTTGCTATTTGGCAAAAGAGCTGGATTTTTTAGACAAAAAAAAAAAAAATTGGCTTGTTCTTAATTCTTCTTTATTTCTGTTGAATCACAGTTACCTTATAGTACTGAGATATGCTTATGGACTGATCACTGTTGTCTTTCCAGTTTTCCAGTAATGATTTGAAAATGCTGTAGTCAGATCTTACATCATTAAAACGTTCTTTCAACAAGTTCAGCAACCCTTGTACTTACGTAGTTACATTAATTAATATGGAGTACTTTAAGTTAAAGATAATTTGAACTTCCAAATGTACAGAATACTTGTGTTGAAGGATTTTTGTTTCCTTTACTATTCCATGCATAACACTTATTAATTCATAAAGGATCTGACATTCAATAATTGATTAAATGCCCTAGTTCCCATAGTGTAAGAATAAGAGTCAGAGGTTCCTAGCTGAATCATACTGTATTCATTTCAGTTTTGCTTTGTGAGATTGCCTTATGCGTATGAGGTGTATGATAATTCAGGTGAACAAGGCCAGTGCTGTAAAGTCAACATGGGATTTAATGTAGGAGCAAATAATGGGGGGGCACACACAATAGTTTCGTAGAGGAAGTGCTTGAGGAACAGAAAATAGAAAGCTCTTGAAAGGGAATTTTTCATTGTGAAGTAGATTTCAATCAGTGAGTTAAAGGCAAACATTGAAAGAATCAGAAGTCTGCCATGGAAGAGAAGAATTAAGGGGAGTAACACATGAAGTCAGATTCAGAAGAAAGCAGTGGGAAGTTGACAGTGCTGGAACGTTGACTGAAATTGTCTTTTTTTTTTTTTTTTTGGTAATGCTAATAAAAAGATCCGTGGAGTATTTTTCACCTGTGTGTGTAAAGCTTACCTCTACCTAGACCCCCATCCATGTATTGCTCAGAGTAACAAACTGCAGATTTGACCTTCAGTGAACATGGTGACATCTTAAAAAAACCTGAAGTGTTATCATTTTGCTGACAAAATATTTATTATTTTTTAAAAAGAAATTATTGGATTTGGGAGTTGGGAGCTGGATTTAAGTTGGCAAACTTGCTAAAATGTTTACAGTTTCAACAGAGCCAGTTGTGTTTCAGCCTAACTGGGTGCCATTTCACCAATTGGCTTTGCTCCAGAGAGCCAAGATAAGTTTTTCAAGACTAACTCACAGTAGCCATGAGGTTTCACTGGCATTAGTTCCTGCAGCTCTTGGGGCAACTTGTTTATAGTAATTTTTTCTACCTTAAGGAAAAAACTTCAAGCAGTTAATTTAGGTAGAAGAGGAGCTCTTTGTTTGTATATGGTGGTATTTTGATGTTGTTCTTTCAGGTGTGGCAGTGTGGGTCACTGTGCTTGAAAATGTTGTACTTCCAGAACTAAGTATGCCATTTGTGAGTTTATTTGCAATTAGCAGTCCTTTCTGCATTCAGTGTGTTTACAACATTTGGCTTTTTTCCGAAAGAGTTTTTCAGTCTTCTATGTTTGAACAGATGTGTAGACCAAAGTATTGCTGCCTCATATACTTTGGTCTTGTTTAATAAGAGGTAGATGGATGCACGTTTATGGGGGTTTCAAATACTTTTAAAACAGGCATTGACATGGTCAGGCTTGTATTCTATGCAGATTATGCTGGCTTGAATTAAATTGCACAATCCTGGTTTCCTGACAGAGTGACAAATATGCTAGGTCTTACAGTAAGATCTAAATACTATGAATATTTTTCATGTAAATACCATCCCAATAAATACATATTTAACAATAAATATATGTTAAAACTAGCATTGCTTGCTTTTTAAAAATAGATTTTCCAAGTAAAGTTCTATATTATCCATGCATATCTTAGAAAAAAAAATACATGTAAACATCTTAAATGTTATCTACAGCATAAGAATTCTCAGTTATCTTGCTAATTCTGTATACATCTGCTAATTCAGTCTTTATTTGGTTACTATCATCATAACATTATTGGGAGGATAGGGTTTTTATCTTAATTGTGGTCTTGGCTTCAGCTTGTGTAATATAACTTCTAATAGTACAGTGAAATTCTAATCTTTGGAGTTGTGCATTTAGCTTAGAGTGAAAATGTATGCCTCTAGGTCCCTTAATATTAACATCTCTCTCTGTATACTAGTTTGAGGTTACTTGCCTAAGTAATGGATTGAGAACAGATGTGAGATCTTAAAGCTCAAGAACATTGTGAACAGCCCATGGAAATAAGTGGACATGGATCAAATAGAAACACATTGGGAAGAAACACTGTAGATCCAAAACCAAATTCTGAACTACAGATGACAAGGTGTGAACACAGTTTGTGTTTTCATCTTTAAAGTAACATTAGTAGGGGGACTGACTGGGCATTTATTCTTTCTGCTGATCTCATCTGGGGGGAAAAAAGAAGGTAATATGATTTTGGGAGGGGGTGTTCTGTTTTTTCCCTGCTCTTCAAACACAATTTTTGCATTTTCCTTGGCTTGCCTTTTGGCCAAGGGGAAATTTTTATGAGAATTTCTGAGAAATAACTAAAGTGTAGATAGGATTATATTTTTGTGCAAGACTTTGACTGTCAATGCATGATGAGTTGATCTGTAGCACAATCTTACTGGAACTGATCAAAACATTAGCTTCTTATAGCTATTACATTTAAAATTGACATTCTCACTTTAAGAAATGTCACAGGATTGTTAATGTTTTAATCTTACCATTATTATAATGAAACTGTCGTGTAATTTTTTTCTTGTTCCTTTACACGAATATAGTGATACCTCTTTCAAAATACTTTACAATTCTGAATAACTGTGTTAGAAATTGTGATACTGACAAAAATGTTTTTACCTTAACTTTGTTATCTCTCAATATGTGATTATTTATATTTTTCTTCAAGTGTTAAATAGCTGAATTAACTAAGAGTTCTGAACATATACTGTGCAAAAATTGTGTAACATATGTTGACAGGCAGGAAGTAGTGATTCCAAATAATCCACTAATCTTGATAAAATGAATCCAGGAAGCTTTTATGTATCTGTTAAGATAAGACTTGGACATATTCTGTTTTATAGTAATATTTGAAGTGTGTAACTGATATTTGGGTCCTGTGGCACAGGATTAAGTATTTGTACGACCCCTGTTTTTACATTAGAGAAATTAAGAGATTTTTTGTTTAGCTCACAATTAACCTGTTTGGAAAAATAGCCCACCTTACTCTTGGAGAACCCAAGACTTGCTTTCAGTGTCCCTGGAAGTTTGTGACTGAGCAGGGAGTCTACACTGCAGCTCTGAATCTGTCTTAACATTCAAACCATTGAGTGCTAGCTAAGAGTGGCAGAATTGGGCACAATAGAACTTATCATTAAGTCAGAAACATGGTTGTTTTGATGATTTCTATGTCTCATTTTACTAGAAAAAAGAGGAAGACTCAGAAGGTGACACAGCAGAGAATAACATTGTTAAGGGAGGGCAAGAAATGCTGACAAACAGTAATCCACATCACCTGTATGTTATGCATCCTATTACCCAGAAAAACAAAAAAGTACACAGAGTAGGTTCAACCATCTTCTTGCTTGGGAAGACACCGAAAGGAATCCGCAGGTAAGACTGTTTTGGTGAGATGAAGTTAAAATTCTAAGGTTGAAATGAACTTCCCTCTGGGAAGTTGCTTTTGTCTTTGTTCCAGCCATACTTGGGGAATTCTGATTATTTTCTATGGGAAGAGCAGAACTAATGGGAATCTTCCACTCACACTATACAAAGTGTGCCATAATCGATGAATAAAACAAATTGAACACACAGATCACTTTAATGTGTTGATTTAATGTCTATGTATATTACATAGCTGTGCAGATATCATCACCACAAGTGTTCATGTTGTGTGCATCATGCAGTACTACAAACCAGTGTTTAAACTTTGTACAATTTCTTGTTTCTATAATGTGAGCTTCTGACTGCATACTCGTTTTGCCCTGATTTCATCACTTTCATTGAAAGACTATTAAAAAAAAAAAAATCGGACTTCATGTTTATTTTTTAACATGGGGCTCAACATTTTTTAATATTTTTTAATGTTTTTGTCTCCCCACTCATTTTTTGAAAGATAATACTTTTTCTATCTCCCATTTTTCCTTTTTCCCCAGACTATCGCTATTATTAATATAAATACTTAAATTCCGTTCATACAGAGATGGAAGTTCAATAACATTAGCCAGACGGTATGTGGAAATAGGAAGCAGAAAGCTGTAGCTAACTAGGCAAACCCATAGAACTGGGATTTGGTATGTATTTGCAATCTGGCCTTGAAACAGTTAAGTTACTGCATGAGGGTTGGTATCTAGGTAATACCTGTAAATGTTCAGAATCTGTCATATTAGCTTGCTGGCCTCAGCTATCCAAACTGTTATTGTTGAAATGCCAGACGTGCTTACTATTATAGATACTGAAAATTCTAAATATTTGAGAGGCAGATATGGGAGAACCCTTCATGCTAAAAATACTCAGAATTGTAATCATAGTTATCAATAGTTTTTTGGGGTAAATTTTTCAAAGGCAATGAAGAGACTAAGATTATTATTCCAAGATCCTAAAGCCATGTCTAGCAAAAAGCTTAAAGCATGTTGACTCTTAAATGAGAGGCGAGTCATCTGTTAGCACCTGGCTCAGTTAGACTTTGTAGTACATCTGGCTGTGCTGTAAATGAATGTGAAGATGATTAGGTGCCTCCGTTTGTGTTGCAGTAGCAAGGTGGAGTGGGAAGCTGTCTGCAGTCACCCTGTATAAAAGGTATAGCTGGAGCTAGCCCGTCGAGCGGTATTTGAGGCCAAACAGGGTTAAATCTCACTGCCTATTGGAGCCCTCACACTGGACAGGCAAGACGTTTCATATCCTTTCTCTGAGAAGGGAGCATAAACTTACCTCTCCAGCCTTCCAGTTAGGCTACCTGACCCCAGACTATGGCTAACTCAATTAGGATTTGCTCCTTCAGTTAGAACTTGGCCTCTTAGCAGAAATAAATATTACGTAGCTCACTAGATAGGATGGAGGGGACAGTCCCAATCTCCTGTGAATGAATGTATTTATCCAGCTCTTGTTTAGCAAGCTTTTTAAAAGGAGTTTGAGCAACTACTATTGTTTTTCCCAGCCCCCCAGCTATCTCTCCATCTGCATCTTTTTGGTGGCTAAATACCTTCTGAAATCTGGTCCTCTGATACAGTATCTTACCTACACTGGAAGTTAAGTCTTCGGATTGTAAACTGAGGAACCACACTGGAGTGTGGCATTCAGAAGTCACTTCAGTTCTTCTAAGGTCATTATTCTTTCTTCTCTTTGCTAATAAAAACAAACAGTGCTCCTAATAAGGAAGTTACTTTCAGTGATTACTTTCCAGGATATATAAAGTAGGTAAATTGAATTACTTGCTTGAAAGCTGCTTTTGTTTCTAGTTAAAGGTGTTTAATGTGGTTTTCTTTATTGATAATTACAGGAGACAATTTGAAGAAATGGTATCCCACTTTAATATGGGATCAATGGAAGAACTTGCAGAACATATTGCAAAAGCTACATCAGAAACAAGGCAGAAGATGTTGAAGGAATTCTACCTTTCCAGGCATCCAGAGATAGAGCTTTTCTTCCCAGCTGAAATACCAGCACAAGCTTTACATAACTGTGAGGAAAGAGAATTGAGTGTAACACATTCTAGAAAAAGAAAATCTATTGTTAATTTTGGAAGATCTAAGTCTAGGTCTTCATCAGCTAAAGGACTACTTCTGAATGGAACTACAGAAACTCGGAGCCAGCAGAGCTGTAAAGAAGTAGAGCAGCTTCACAATGACTCCTGCTTGCAAGATGTGTGTGTTGATGCAAAATATAAACAATCACCCACTGTTGCTACTCAACATATCGAAAGGAGAAACAGTCAGGCATTCAAGGATTTTATGGCATCTGGCTCATTAAGCAGTAAATCAGAAATAATTGAGGTGCTGCCTGTAAAAAGTTGTGAAGGACAGCAGGACGCAGAAGGAACACAGCTGCCAAGAAAAAGATCCCTGTCTCAGTCAGAAAATGGGGAGAGAAAAGCTCAGACTTGTAAGAAAAAGTCTTTTGTGGACTTACTTGGAGATACCTCTGTTCTCAATGACCTCTTCAGAAATGATGGAAATGGGCCTACAGAATCACCAAGGAGATTCCCTTCAGGGCAAGTAGAAAAATCAAAGGAGAGACCAAAAGATTTCTGGGACATGCTGAATGAGCAGAATGAGGAGAGCCTCAAAAAGCTCACAGACATAGCAGTCATAGAGAAGCTATGTGAAAGAGCACCTCATGCCCCAGTGACAGAAGAGAGAGAAGTGTGTGAAAGTTCTCTTTGGAAAAAAAATGAAAATTTTCTGTGGAAAAAATACAGTCCAGGTGATTCAGATGAACAGTCTACTGCTACATCTTGTAATGTAGTAAAATGAAAGTTTTTCTATGTGAGTTGCACTGTAATTATTTTAGTTGAACATTTAAATATCCACAACTTTAGCAGTGTGCAGCAAAACATGATACCTCCATGAAATTAAAGGCAAAGTCATGAATTTGTATTTATCATGATACGGATTTCCATTTTACAGATGTGAATACATTACATATGCTCTTACATATGTAATTGCATATGTAATGTATAGTACCTGTATGCATAGTAGTGCGTATGTACTATATATTGTGAGCTATGGTATATTAATTTTAAAGTAAACTTTTTTAAAATGTTCTGAGTACACTTTGCTTTCTTGCATTCTGATTATATTCCTTGACTCATTAGCAGTACTGAGTAATTTTTCCCCTTTACTTACACTTGGAAGCCCTCAGTCATGTAAAGCTGAATCTAGTGATATTACCGGGATTTGACAATGATATTCCACATATTTTCTGAGCTACAGGGACTTCATGAGATGGGGATGATGCCTTTGTGTCTAATAGCTTTTGATGGATTCTCCCCTTCTCCCACCCTGTGATTTTGCTGAGTCTGTCTTTGATGCTGTGGAGCTTCTAATTATATTCACTGTCCTATGGCAGTGAGTTTCTCAGCGTGATTGATGTGAAGAATCACCAATTTTTGTTCATTTTTTCTCAGTGCAGGACCTACAGCACATTAAATCATGCTAGGTGTCAAATTTCCTCTCTTCCCCCCCCCCCCCCCCCTTTTTTTTTTTGTACAGACTTCTGTTACGTCTTTGAGATTATGTGGTCTGAACATTATGTTGGTGGCGTTCATCTTTCTGTGCAAGGAAAGAAGAGAGGGAATAGACTTTTAAAATAATTTTAAAAAACCCACACTGCTTCCTAGTGAATTTCAGGAAGAATCTAATGCCATTCAGTAATTAAGACTCACTGTTGTCTCCATTGATTTCATGTATTTTATACGTACATACTTATGTGAGTATTTGGTAGAAAAAAAAACCACCGCCAAATATGGTTTATACTGGGAAAACTGTTATTTCTTACTCTGCTTAAGAAGAGAAACAAGTTCCATTTTATGAGCATTGTATTCTGAAAAAATTTAAACACATTGTGTTGCATGTGTACTTAAATATGCAATTGCATGTGCAGATTGTGGATTGATTTTTTTTTGTAGTTATTTAAAACAAGAATATTTAGTATAAGCAATTTTGTGGGCATTTGTGTGGCCACATTTCTTTAAATTCAGATGTGCATACTCAAGTTACAATGAAGTGGCTTTTTGAGGAAATTAATCTTCTGTTAGTCTGCTGCTGACACTGAATATTACTGTTAAGTGTATTACAGCTTGAATTCAGCTTCTGCTGATAGTCAAAAGGTTTGTCAGTCGTATTATGTTTAATAACAATAACTGTAATTCTTGCTGTACTATACCAGTTTGCTCCAATATTATGCTTTAATTGCTTCTGCTATTGTTTCTGCTGCAGGAATAACCTATGAGTGTCTTGGGAACATCTCAACAAGGATTTTGCTTACTGCATTTGAAATGCACAAGTTAGACTGGACGCAGCAGTTAGTTGCCAAGGGAATTTCAAGAACCATAGGATCATAGAATCACGGAATGGTTTGTGTTGAAAGGGACCTTAAAGAACTTCTCCGACCCCCATGATGTGGGTAGGGATATCTTCCACTATATCAGGTTGCCGAAAGCCCATCCAGCCTGGCCTTGAACACTTCCAGGGATGGGGCAGCCACAGCTTCTCTGGGCAACCCGTGCCAGTGCCTCACCACTCTCACAGTAAAGAATTTCTTCCTTGTATCTAACCTAAATCTATGCTCTTCCAGTGTAAAACTACTGCCCCTTGTCCTGTGTCTGTCTTTCAATATTTAAAGAAGGTTTGTAAGGCCACAATGAGGTCTCCCTGGAGACCTCCCTTCTTGAGGTGAACAACCCCGACTCTCTCAGTCCAGCCCTCTGAGCAGTTTCGTGGCCTTCGTCTTGACGCACTGTAAAAGGTCCATGTCTGTGTTGTACTAGGAACCCCAGACCTGGCTGCAGTACTCCACGTGGGGGTCTCGTGAGAGAAGAGTATTTATTACTCATTGAGCCTCTTTATACAGCAGCATATTCCTGAGGAAAGCACTGGTGCCAGTCCCTGCTTTATGCCACCTCTGCTACATAGGCAGATTTCTGTCTGCAGTACTGGGTATTGTGTGTTCCTTTGGCTTTGGCATAACAGCTGCTGGGTGCCTGTCCTCGCTGCTGTGTATCAGCCAGAGCAAATGTATACATGTGCTTTCCATATTTGACTTTATCCTCAACACCAGAGCTGGAATGGGCCTAGTTATGATCATAGCACTTCTCACAACATCAGATTTGTGTACTATTACTTTGCACTCATAGCTTTCAGGGCAAATAATTTTTATGTTGGGCTTTTTAAACATTAGTTTTTCCCAACAGTTCGCTAGTGCTATGTAGGGTTGCAGTCCCAAGCTTTCAGGATAAAGATGTTTAAAACTGGGATCAGATTCAACCATATCTCCTCTCTGTGATGCAAGTATCAAATGCACATATTATCAAATAGAATGATAGATAATAATGTTTTTTACCCCGTTGTGAATATACACAGGCTGCACCCCATTCAACTAGTTCTCTAACAGAACATACTAATTCCTCCTCCTAGGATGGTGAGAAACGGGATCTTGGGGTTCTATTTCGCATTTTGGATGGAAAACCTAGATAAATCTATACATCTCTGTAGAACATAATAAATACTTTCCAAGGTGTACTGAGGGAGAAAAAACAAAAAAGCTGCTGGATCTCATTTTCATCCCAGTACTTAATAAACTACCAGTATTTCAGAAAGGAGGTTGTTGTAAATAAGCAGTATAGTATGTACGGAGTAAGGATTTTCTACATACTGACAAGTTACCATCTTACTCATGAAATGCTGGCTGTAATAAAATTTCCAAATGAAAACTGTGCTTCATAGATTGAAGGAGTGGTTGTAAGATAAGCAATGTCCTATCTCATTTGCTGCATAGTCTGTCACATTTCTAAGTGCTTTGGGCTCACACGAAAGGAGTACCTTGTCATAACATGTAAATTAAAGAGGCCAGGGCTCCATGTTGCTGTGGAAGCCTTAACCTAATCTTTGGGTTTTGTAAGCTTTGAAATCTCAGATGTAATGGTGTATTAGTACAGGGTTTTACATTGAATGTACTGTATAAATTGTTTTATGTGAAGGGTAAATGTTATGAAATTTTAAAACTTTGGACACTGAAGCTGCACAGCAGCAGTCTATGAATGGTGGTAGTTTTTGTGGTCTGGATGACTGCCCATTGGAAAATAAGCTTAAATTTGATCTGGACCAGCTTCTGCTTTAGGTCATGGGAAGCTGTTGTAGGCTTTCCTCTGTCTCTGTGTTAACCATTATGTGCTTATTGTAAGTGGAATCCATCTAAGAACCTGATTGGGAAATCTGACTTAACTACCTGGAACCAGGAGCTCAGTATTTAACCTACATGATAAAGTATTTTTTTAGGCCAGAAGGAGGGACTGGTAACTTCTGAGTCCGAGGGCTGGATGGGGCTAAATAACCTTGTTGGTTTCAGTTGATATTGGGGCACTAGAGAGAGGCTTCACCTGAGCGCCACTGGTTTGTCAGTCATGGTCTGAGTCAATAGATCCTAGGGAGGGCAAAATCTGGTTGAGTTAGGTAAGACTTCTCATTTTACTTCTTTCGGAAGAACCTCAGAGCAGTGGAACTGTACAAGTAGAAGGCTGAACTGCAGAGCTGATTCCCAAGTACGAAGCTGTCACCATTTTTGTGAAGTAATCAGGAAATTACGTTTCTCATCTATAAGGTGATGATGCACATAAATCAAAACCTCCATAGAATTGCATGTTTTATTCACATGTATGCCAAGTACTGATGATAGATTTGTGGAAATACATTTGTTATCTGCAATTGAACCGAGCTACAGGAAGATTTCCTGAAGGAAGATTTATGGCACTCTGTAGCTTCCTGTGCAAATTTAATATATTTTACTAGGGGATATCACTGAAGCCATAAATACTGCAATTTAGTGCCCTAGGGATCTGAGCATAAAATATTTTTGTCATGAAGAAGATGTCTGTATGCTTTACAAAAAAAGAATCTGAATAAACTCAAAAAGGAATTATTTGACCTGTATTTGAAGGTATATCCTTCACATAATAAAAACAGATTTTTTTTTTGTCATCTTTGAAATCTGCCATTATCATTTCATTTGGCTTTTAAAATGAAGGAGGCTTTGGGGGGATGCTGTGTTTAGGGTTATGGTGGAGTGGAGTTCATACAGCTTCTGTGTGCAGGTTCCCCTACAGTTACAGGGAGATGGGCTACAAGGAAACTGTAACAGCCTCCTAACCTAAGGAAGTAGCCTTGTGGTAGTCACCACCTGCTCTCAATATAAATCAGCCAGGAGGAAAAGGTTGTCTTTTTCATCATAGCTGTCAGCTGGAAATGGCTCACTAGGTTTTTACTGTTCCTTGTTGCAGTTTCCTTGTTCTTTCACTTAATGGTGTTTCTTTGGGTCTGGCTCTGGGTCCCTGACCTAACGGGGTACTGATAGTTACCATTGCCTTCAATGGAAATTCTTAGACTGGAAGGAAAGACCAGGTTGCCAGTGAACTAGTAAGAAATCTGACCCTGCCTATGCGAACAAATGCAGCTCTGTCAGCAACCTGTTTACAAAACTGTCACCAGACCTAGTTAAAACACCGTGTGTGTCCTGGGTCTGATTTGCAGTGTAGTCTGGATCTCAAGCATGTTTTGCAAACTGGACCTGTGCTTATAACTACATTTGGGAGTAGCCATATGGTACATAGATACCATATTTGATCTGGGGGAGGGAGAATGAATGATTTCAGATAACGTGTATGTTTGAGAAAGTTAGGATGTTCACATATGTTTTGTGAGCGCCTTAAGGCAGTTTGAAAGGATGTATGTGCTCGGATTTAGCAGGTTATGACTTCAAGCACCGAAAGGCAGACTAATCCCAGTGCATGGCTTCAGCACAGTGAGTAAAAGCAGCATTAATAGGAGGGAAGGGAACTTGGTAATAGCATAATCAAAATGTCACTGGATGCTTCAAAGACAGCAATACAGTTACTATGTATGAAAAAGATGGTTTAAAAGTACTTGAGTAGGAATTTTAACACCAGGAGAGGGTTCTGTTCTTCCAAGGAAGCATTTAATTGCCTTTGCTGCTATGTATTTTTGTGTTCCTGCAGTGCCCTGCATATTTTATTCACTGCATACTTTCCAGTATATGCAACAAAAGAATATTCTTATGAAAACTCTCTCCTTGTGTTTGCATATTCCACTGTGCAGTACATCTGATTCAGTGCATCCTATAAAAGAAGAGTAATGACCATCTAAGTAGACTCTGTGCTAGAATCTACCTTCCTGATTAAGGCACCTGAAGAGTAGATAACTGGCCTAAGGTAAGTTGGAAAATTCACTTCCTGCTATTGAAAATGGTTGTCTAGATGGGCAATCTACAAGAGAGATATAGGCAGTGGTTCAGAGCATTTATAGGTATGCCTCTTTTCCTGTAGATCATGTGTGGATCATAGGAGGCTACTTGCTAAATGAGTCTGTATCTTGTGTGTGATTCTGCCAGCTGATTCTGAAAGAGGAGAAAAGTACATCTAAACAAGATAATTGGAGGGCTTCAGAGTTGTTTGCGTGACATCCCAACATTTGTTTAATTGGCATCCAAAAAGTTGAATTCCCTTTTTCAAAGACCAAGTGAAGATTGTGCTCTAAAATTAAAGAAGTAATAGAATGCAGTCATGTTGTATATGCATGATAACTGAGGACAGATTATCTCAATTGTTCCTTGAGTTCGCTTGAGCTGAGAGGATGGAATGGAGCAGTCGGGACCTGACCTTGTGTCTACATGTCTACACGCAGTATAACTGAATTGAGATTGCACACATAACTTACGCAGTCTGGATCATGAGCAGGCCTGCTGCGCCAAAGCATTGTTTTCTGAAAATGCACGTGTGCAGCATAATTACTTTACAATTTGCACTGGTCTGCTGTAGCATGTTCCAGCGGCTAAACATTTGTTATCAACTTTCACAATCCCTAATGCTGCATCTATTAAAGACAATGGCAAAACAGTGGGGATACTTCAAATGCTAAACGAACCCAGATCAACTCAGAATGAATCTGTATTTTACTTCAACAGAACTGTTTATACTAAAGGGATTTTCTTCCCCTGTGGTTTGATATTGTTTCCATCAAGTGAATGCTCATGTAAACATGATCTCCTGTATCACCCTGAAAGTCATTCTATGCCAGTTACTTTAAAAACAAATACCAGATGTCTGTTTATATTTTTTGAGGTAAACGCTCACAACTGTCGGCAGCAGTGGCCTCTGTGTGATTCAGGCTATGATGGAAGTTCCAGCACAGTTTCTAGTTGTTCTGGTTTATAATTCATGGCAAAGAAAACAAATTCATACTATGGTCTAATTGGGAATGTAATTTAAGTACCTTTGAGAAAGCTGTTTTCTTAAAACTTCTCTTTTTTGCTTTGGTCTCATCACCTCTGCAGTAGATTCAGATGTGAACTTGGCTTGGTCCTTCTACATGCAGATACTGTAATAGCATAGCTAGAGTAATTCAGGCTTCTCTCGCCTCCCGGTCTGCCCCCCACTGTTTTGTACTTGTGGTTATATATAATGCTGTATTACAATATGCTACTTCTAGTTTAAGAGTCTTTTACTTGGAGGGAGTATCAAGAAATATCTTCTCTTTAATTAAATGTTAAGGTTCTGTTCTGTTTCTGAAGTGTCAGTCTATGCAGTGTTTGACAAACCAGAATCTAAGTTCCTTGAAATGGACATCGTTACTTTATAACACTACATGCCTGAATCATTAGCTAGATAATACATTACATATATACACTAAGATATATGTACTTATGTATAATCAAAGAATTGCAGAATGGTAAGGGTTAGAAGGGATCTCTGGAGACCATCTACTCCAACCCCCTGCTAAAGCAGGTTCACCTAGAGCAGGTTGAACAGAATCAGATCCAGACAGGTTTTGAATGTCTCCAGGGAAGGAGACTCCACAGCCTCTCTGGGCAGCCTGTCCCAGTGCTCTGTCACCCTCAAGGTAAACCAGTTTTTCCTCACATTCGGGTGGAACTGCCTGTGTTGCAGTTTGTGCCTGTTGCCCCTTGTCCTGTTGCTGGGCATCATTGAAAAGAGACTGGCCCCAGCCTCTTGACACCTGCCCATAAGATATTTGTGTACATTGGTAAGATCCCCTCTCAAGTCTTCTTTTGTCCAGGATAAACGGGCCTATAGATATATATAAAATATATATACATGCTCTGTATGTTATATACTCTACCTATATATGATATATCTATAGTATAATTACAGTTATATTGTAGATTATACAATATAATCAGCTTCTAACATACATGGAGAGAAATGGTTGTGTGACATGCATATTTCAGACCAAACCTTGGGAACGTTGAATAGTTTTCTGGTTTAGAATTCTATGTTCTATCAAATTGTTATAACTGGGTAATTCACCATGTGATGGCACTTGTTTCAAACTCAGAAACCTTAGGCTGCTAAGAGAACACTGAAAAATCATAACTTGCATCCATAGCAAAACCTGAATTCAGTGGCATTCACCTCTGATTCTTTGTGAGTTGCCCACACAAACAAGGAAGAAGAAGTTAAGTAGGAAAATGTGCTTGGCCAAGACTATAATATTTCTCTTGAAAAATTTCTGGATACATATGAAAGGATTCTCTTCATAAATGCCACTTCATTGAAAAAGATAGAAGCAGTAGGAAGGCACTTAAAGGGGGAAGTTTGACTTGCTATTTTTCATGTAATGGAAAGGTTAAAATCCTCAGTAATAATGAGGAAAGCTGTTTAAAGTTGTTAATCTTTTCCTTTATGCTTTGATTCAGGCACTCTACATGTTAATATTTGTGGACACCAGTAAAAGTAAAATTCTATCTAGTGACTGAAAAAGCCAAAGATGTGGAATCTGTTTGCACCTGGAGACCCTGATGTCCAGAACATCAAACTATTCTGCCACCCTTAGCTCAAGAAAGGTAAAAGTTTAGGCCTTTTTGCAGTGCTGCAGTGTTTTCTCTGCATGGTTAGGTGTTTAGACCATGGTGGTAGGTTCAGTGTGGTGATAGTTTTTCATCTTGTACATGAAGTCTTAGCCTCTAACATGAGAACAGACAGCTGTTTCCTGGTAGTCTTGAGGGTGATGTGTTGGGGGTGGGGGTGGGGAATCATGGTAAGAAAATAATTTTAGAAAGTTTAAGGGAGTGTAAAAAAAATAGAATGAGATATTTTTATTTTACTCGCCTTACCATAGAAATCCCAAGGCTCACCTTAGTAGAAACCATCATGTTTAAGACTCAGAGCAAGCAATAAAACCTTCCGTAATTGAGTTACTGTAGTTTAATCATGTCACCAGTTTAGCTTTTGTTGTTTCATTCCTTCAGAGGCAAAAAGTGGGTATCCAGAACCACTGGGAAACTGCAGTGAGTCTGTTCCTCCCAGTAGCGGAGAACTTCCATTTTTAGCCTTGCAGGATTACAGGGTAACAGACATGAAGTCTGTGATACGTGTCTGGCTCTACCTTTTGTTTTTGTTCAGGCAGGGAACTGGGAATTAACTAGAAAAGATTACAGCTACCCAGTAGCTTGGTTTGGGTGAGCTGCGATGGTAGCCACTGTGCAGCTGTGGCCTCTTCACAGCTGCAGAGGCTGCAGCTGATCTAGGGTGCAACCTGGAATTTCTTCATTCTCGGCTTTATGCTGGCACAGTCATAGGGAAAAACTGCAAATCTGAAAGGGAAAGATGTAAAGGGATCTTTCCAAAAATGGTGTGTCCTCTGCAGAGAAGAAGGGTGATGTCCTTGGTTAAAAGTTGGTATTGGTGAGCGTACAGTTGAAGACTATACCATAATGCATTTACACCAGTGGAGCATTGGTAATGCTGTAATTTTGTAACTTTTGAGTGGTTTTATAACTAATATTTCTAGTGCAGCTTTTGACAATGTGCTTTTTGAAAACTTTTAAATAAAACCAAAATCCAAAAGGAATTCTGTTACTCCAAAGTGATTGATTCCCACATGGATCATCATGGACTTTTAGAACCACAATTTCTATTACTTGACTGATTGGGGTGGCTAATAGCAGGAAGCAGTACAATCACTTCTGTGGGCCAGGCAGTTAGGGGAAGAAAGGATGTACTTGCTAGTAGGTGTCACAGAATCTGATTGAAAACAAGAGTGCTGGCATTTGTGAATTCTTGGTTCTATTCTACATTCTGGGGACAGTGTTAGTATAATTAACACAATGGATCATTATGCCCTGGCTATGTTGCGTCTGTCTCTTGGAGTCTGCTCTGCTTTTTCATTTCTTCTTGTTACCCCAAGCTCTTTGGCTTGTTTCCAAGCTAACGAGCTTCCTCAAGTGTAGTGCATGGGCACCATGAACGACTATTGATGGTACAAGGGGCAGAATTCTCAGCTCTCAGTTCTGGTGCCACAGCAGCTCCTGGGGGTCAGGACCAGAAATTGCATGAGAAGTCCCGAACTGCCCTACAGCTCCTTTTGTAATTGGGATGCTCAGTTCATTTGTGGGAAGGATGCACACACAGTCTGGTGGTGGACATGGAGAAAGTGTGTGAGGTCAAGGTCATCTTCTGTTTCAGTGAAGTGCTCAGAAAATCATGATGGTACTTTCTAGGAGATGTATATGGAGCATGGATAAAACACAGTTTGTAAAACTTTGTAACTTGGCCAAGGTTTTCTGAAGGCTAGTACTGGGCATGACTCTGACAGTCTGATCCTTTGCAGTAAGGTAACTTCTTTTCCCATCCTCAGGATCTCTCCCAAAGCATGCAGACAAAATAGGTTCTCAGTGAAATGGCTGTAAGAACAAGGAGGAAGGCAGATTGCACCCCTTTAACCCAACATTCAGAACAGCTGTACTATTTTAGCTGAAATTTACCAGAAAAAATTCAGCCTGACGCAGACACTCAGCATGGAAAATTTCAGCTTGAGCATTTAGAGTTTGGCTAAGTTATAAACAACTGAAAGCAGGGCCCTATAATGGAAAGTGTTAAGCAAGCTCAGCTATTGCTGGAAGTAAGAGCAGTGTGTATAATACAAGTACAGACGTACTTGCATTTGTATACATGTACAGATGTATATGTATTTGTATGCATAAGCAGATACAGAGTACCCAGGATGATAGAGTAAGTATCAATGGCTTACTTGTATGATAGCATTACTGATCGGGCACAAAGCAATGAATGAAGTACAGAAGCCAGTCTGTAAGCACATTTGGTTTTGAATTTTAAGCTCTGCAGGGGCAGTTCAGCAGAGGTGCTGCAACTGTAACACAGGAGAACTCCTTACCTGCTGGAGGCAATGAAGCTGCTTCTTTTAGACCAGATCAAAGGAAATATTTAAAGATTGCTGAGCAGGGGTTTGGCCAGTGTCTCAGTATTTAAGTGCACTCGCTTGCTGTAAGGCTGTGGAGAATTAAGCTCTGGAGGTGATACTGAAGCAATGGAGTAGCAACTGCGGAAAAGTTTGCCCTTTGCCTGTTCTTTCTGTAGTTCATTCTCACCAGCCATGCAACATAGTTCCTGTGCTTGGGGGAGGAAAGGATGTGAGTTTTTTGTATGCAGTAAACTTGTCTGGTTTACTTCTCTGGATTATAATGGAAAATCATATTTTAAACACTCAATGATTTTGGCTTAACTAAACAAGGAGTGACAGAACCAACAATATTCTTTAGGAAAATTGTGGGAAGGACTTTTTGTCATCTCTCTATGCAGTAAAAATAGCTGTAATATGTTTGCATCAGCAGTTTCTCCTCTTGAAAGCTGTGTTTAGATGGCATAGACTTTTTGCTATTTCTCTTTGGTGTGGTATGCACATACTGTAGTAATCCATTTTTTCATCAGGTTGTTGCTAATAATGAGCCACCTAAGCTCTGAAAACCTCCCTCTGCTCTTAGCTGCAGAAGAATGCTTAAAGGATTTAGGGATGTCAGTCATCATCTTGTTTTTTAGCAGGAGTGTGTGTATGTGTGCACAGGGACGAGGGGAAGAGAGCCTGAGCCAGAGTTCAGAAATTACACTCTGTGTGTGGTCTGAGGTTATTTCTCATTTCATGAAATGCACGTTTCATTCCTGGCTCAGGCAAAACTTGCACGTCACTGAATAAGTCCCTTATCCAGTTTCCAAAACACTGAAAAGATTTGAAAGGGCTCTGTGGGTGGACTGCTACTATCAGCAAAAGCAAATAAGCTAACCTATTTAGCTAAGCATTTTTTAATACTTAAACAGAATAACCTTCAGCAACACTTGAACAGTTGTGGCCAACCAAGGGAAGAGCAGGGAAAAAAGCCACAGAAGTTTAAGCAGTCACACCTTAATTAACATTAATGTTCTTGTCTGTGAATTATAGCTCTTGGTCTGTAAAGGTGCTGTCTGATCAGTCCAGGGAGAGCACTGGGGAATGATTAAATGAACTGATTGTGCTGCTAGGAGTCCCCTGTGATGTGTTGGTCGTAGTTTATTCAGCATTTCACCTTCCTTTAATCAAATGTGGTGCTAAATCATTATAGTCACCCCCAAAAAGATTAATCCAAAGACTCCTTGTGTCAAGCTATTTTGGTGTCCAACATAAGTAAATGGTTCGACCTGTGGATGTCCAGCAGCAAAGCATTATTGTAGCAAATGCTAACTCTGTGCTAAATCTCAGCATCTGAAATAAATTAGTTTAGTTTATGGCAGGAAAACAAACAACAAACAAAAAGCCAAAACTAGGAAAAAAATTCCCAGAATGCAGTCAGGATGCTAATGAACCAAACCAGCAACTATGGGTGAAACTCAAATGACAGGACAGCACCAGGGAGCCTTACAAAATGTTACTATACATCTAATTGGAAATTACTCAGCCAGAATAGGGCTGAGTACTCAAAATTCTATTTTCAGTCCAGTATTCAGTGATCAGAATATCACTGATCTTGATAGATTTACTCCAAATTAGCAGTGGAGCCAAGACCCCAACTGTCTGACCCATGTATTTACAGGATTAACTTTGTTACTGCTCTGAGATAAATCAAGATGTAAGAAACTCTTTTAAAGTGAATCTCAGACAGAAATCTTAGAGCCTGAGAGATCGGGATCTGTGAAAGCCTAGGCAGGGTAAAGCACAGTAATGTAATTTGGTTGAGGCATCCTGTGACAGGTACAAAGCAATGATCTCCTTGCCCTGGGTAGCACAGTGTGGACCTACACCTCTCAGAGGTCTAGCAAAGTGCAGAGCTAAAGGCCTTTTCCCGAGGAGAGAGGTTCAGGCTTCATTGTGGCATGAGAGAGGAAATCATCAGGCTCTACATGGAGGATTTTGCTGAGACCTTTGCAACCCAGAATGCAGCTTTGAATGCTTCTCACTTGCCAGTGCCAGTGTTTAATTAAGTCCCAAGGGTCTCACATTCTGAGTAAAGAGTGGAGAAATGAACGTTGCCGAGAAGCTGTTGAATCACAAGCAAGAGGGAGGAGGCATTTGACGTTTTTGCTTCCTTCATGATGTTAGCAATTCTTACTTGCTTAGTGCAGGCCAAAGACTGATGAATTGCCAAAGTCGTGTTGTATGTTGTCTTTGCAGGGTGCGCGGAGCTGGAAGCAACAGGTGACACTGTGCAGTTCTTGTCTGTGTTCACAGCCCAGTGCCACAAGACCTCCCTCATCACATCTTCCACATGGGAAGGAGGAGGCAGGCTCAGCCTTCCCTTTGACGTTGGATCTGCATCTGTCCCTAGTTACTTTTTCCCCATGGGGAAACTGAGACACAAGGGAGGTAAATGTCTGTGGTGGACCCAGGTTGCTGTGGACCTAATCTGAGAAACTGTGCTTCCTTTCTTAGGTGGTGTATCACCCTGCAGCAGATCTTCTGCTGGGCTGGTTGACAGATCTGCCCAAACGGTGAGCACTGGATGGGGGTGTGACATGAAGCACGTTGTGCAGTCAGGGATGGATGGTATGGAATTCTCCAAAGCATGTGCAGTTACAATCTAGACAGGTTAGTGAACATAGGCCCAGAAAAGATAAATGTGTTGAACCATGCAAATTAAAAGTTAAGAGTAAACAAATCTGGACAGTGGAACAACTGAGCTGATGGGGAAGTGTGAGATGTGAAGAAATTTTTTCGATTAACTACAGTCCTGTCACAAATGGTCCAGGGAGAGTTCTGAGCAGCAGCGTACCCATGCACTACGGAAGTCATTATATGTTTCCCTTGCCCTTGGGTAACAGCAGTTGATGTCCACATTTTCAGCAGCTCCAAAGCTGAAATTTGTCTTGTGTTATTGTTTATTTAGCCTGACTATTTCTGGACAAGGTGTTAGCCCCTCATTCGTTTGTGCTTAATGCACAGCAGCAAGGCCAGCTGCTGAATATGGGGCTTTTCTCAGCAGTTGTCTGCATTAACGTCTGGCTACTGAGACAAAGTTGTGCTGCCAGACCTCCACGACACTGTCCAGACAAGGCTTTCCCAGAGCTGGATGAGCCTAGGAAAAAAAAACACCAAAGCCAAAACCCTCTTTGAGAAATCAATGCCAGTTTCAAATACCACACTGTAAAGTGCTTCTGCTTGTGAAGCTAGCAATCAGAGAACGTCTGCCTGGACAAGGGCTCTGAACCAACTCCTGTTACAGGACCTGACCCTGTGTTCTTGGTGGTAAGTGACCACATTACTCTTTGGGGCCTGTGGGTGTCAAAGACAAGACGCATGTGAGAAAAGTCACCAGCTGAAAGCAGGCACATGTTTTGCACACTAGAGGTAGTTTAGTAGCCCAAGCCTGTTTCTGATTAAAATAAGAGTCCTTCAGATGAATGGAATGTAAACCACATACCAATTATTGGAATCCCATAAAGGAAACTCCCTTTTCCATCTGCCTATCCATCCATCCGCCCACCCACACAAGTACAGTGTCTCAGAAATATCCCTCTGTAGAAATGAGGGAGAAATTCAGTGCTTGCTTCCTTTTTCCTTACCTCCCAGGTGCTGGATGACAACTGAAGAGATGAAATTGCAGTGAAGCCACTTAAACACTTATCAAAGAAATGGACCTACTAATTAAAAGGATAGTATTTCCTGGCACCAAGACAAAATACACAAAGCTGAATCTCAAGGCCTTCCTCAAACAAACTGTGTGGGAATGTGGCTGTGTGAGGGCTGCAGGAACAAGCCGTAGAGTAAGACCCACTCAAAGGGAAAGAGTTAGATCAGCACACTCATTAGAAAAAAATACTAAGGCATGCATATAGCTGTTTCAGTTGCCAAATCTCTTATTGCTTTGCATTCCCATTGGACTTTTTATTGAGGCTTTTCCATGTAACTGATTACAGTAATTAATGTTCCCATCAATCCTGTGAGGCAGAAGGTGTTTCTCCCAGGTCAGCTGTGCATTGTAAGTATTACAGTATCTATTTTACAGATTGTAAAACCAAGACACAAAGTTCAGAGACAGCAAATCAGTGCTGAACTATGGTAGAGTCCCATTCCTGACTCTGACCACAATACACACAGTTTCTCCTAAGTATACACTAATCTCAAACACACTGCTTAAATGAGCAGACCTTCCCCATATAAATGAAGGCAATATATCTGCTTTGGTGAGCAGTCTCTACTGCTAACATCTGTTACCCCACGTAAAGAATTTAGATCCAGGATAAAGGTAGTACTACAACATGCTCTTTATGTTCCTACTATAATTGCAGGACAGTTCAGTCTCAATGCAAAAAGCAGACTTTGTATAGATGGAAGAAGTTTTAAATGTTAATAATTTAGTTAAGAGTTGGCTCTACAGTGGTATTATGGTCTAGTTCATGGTAACTTTTTTGATACTCTGCTGGCCTCTAGAGGGGTAATTTATACACGAGCTGAAGCAGTAACCTAGGGGTTTTAAGCAATACTGTCTGCTCTTCAGTCCTCTTGCCAGGTAGTTCTTTTTTATTTTGCAAGGCATTTAAGTAGTGAAGCTTTGTAGGTCTTTGGAAACACTTTTTTTCACTTCCATGGTTTTCCCTCTCCCTGGGCAATGGATGTAAGATACGTTTCTTCTGCTCAAATAAGGGTAGAATATCCTGGCAATAAATGCCTCAGCCCTGAGGAAAATGTGCAAGAGGTGTGAGTAAGAGAGAGAAATGCAGAAAAGAGAATACAGCATTTCATGTATAACATTTATCCGTAATTAAAAAGCTCCTAAACACTGACAATTCTTCTCATGAATCCCATCATGCTCACTGAAAGCCATTAACTGCATTATGAAACAAAACAAAGCAAAACAAAACAAGAACCCAAACAAAACCAAAAAAAACCCAACATGCCTTTGAAATCCCCGAGAGACAGCACATCTTGCTTGGCTTTTTCTGCTGTCTGCTTCTGTACTCGCTGCAAGGGCTTGTTATATTCCATACTTCATTCCCTGGTCCTACCTTTTTTTCCGGGATATATGTATTAAATCTGAGGAAAACGCTGAACAGAAAGGTTGACCCTTTTCTGCAAAGGGGAGATAATGGTCTGTAAGCAGTAACTGCTTCCAGAGGGTGTTGTGGCTTTGTTCGATATTAAGTACATACATTCTTAGTGCTTAAAGTGTGCTTTTCTGTAACTTCAGAGCATAGCAGGCATCTTGGTACATCTATGTGAAGGCCTGAGTTACTGTTCCAAAGTCCTGTATACCCTTTTTGCAGCAGCAACAGCATACATCCTCCAGATCCTCAGTTCCATCCTGGCCATTTGCCTCCATTCTTGGTGGCTGGTTCTCTCCCTGTTGAAATGTCTCTTTTGTCTCCTCAGGAAATCTCCATTACCACCCTACTGGCAGTTTTCCACTTGGAGTGAGGTCAGCTTTCTGGACCCCAACCCAAACTGAGTTTTAATTCCTCTGTGCTTAATGATGTGATAATTGAAGACTATGCTTGCATTAGCTTCTCCTTTCCTCTTTGAGGTGACTATCAGGAGCTTTCGGTGTAGGGAGGAACCTCATCTGGAGACCATCCTGATGTCAATGCTATTTTAACATTTTAGTTGACATATTTGTTGACCAGTTTCTCCCACAAAGTCCTTTGCACCATTTAAACACATATGGCAAATATTATTGGATGCATCAAAATGTCAAATAAGGCCTCTGCAGCACGATACACATCTGTCATAGGATTTCCTTCTGTTCAGCCTTGTTCTAGTAAAACACTGAAGGAAGGAAAAGCTGTAATAATCAAGATTTGCAGCTGTAATCTACAGTAAAACTCATTTTGACTTCAGGAGGGCTAGGCTTCTAGTCTCCTGTGGAAAACCAAAAGATTGCACGCCACTCCAGCATACCTCTCTCCTGTGGAAAGATTTCATCTCCTTCCTTCTCTGTGCTGTTGTTCTGCAGATGTGTCATCAAAGTACCACAAATTGAGTTATTTATCAGAATTTACATATACTTTTCAGCGCATACCAGAAGCTATCAGGTAAAAAGACTGAAATATAGTGTAGTGACATACAAACATTTGGTGATAACTTTTAAAATTAAAATCTGAGTGACTGCTGGTGCTTGATGTGTCCTGCCTGAGAAGCCAGACAAAATGGCCTGTATAAAGCTAATCTTCATGAGAGTGTGTATTTACTAAGTACAATTATCAAAGATCATAGTGAATCCATGCAGTTTGTATGTGTTATTAGTAAAGAAGTCTCCAAATGGAAAATAAATGAAACAAAGGACATTCTGACTGTTTGATTCAATTAAGAAAATTAATGGAGCTGTGCCTTGCTGCAGAGTTCCAATGTTGTTTTGCAGGCTTGGTTAGTGAGTGGTGTGCAAAAGAAAGCAATCAAAAAGCAGTGATTGGCTGACGTGGCCTTAAAATGTGCACTAGAAATTACTGGATTAGTGGCGACGGTAACTACAGATGCCAGGGAACTGCAACAGCAACATGTCATCTGTGCAGCAAATAACTGGGGTCACAGTGAAAGCACAAAGACCACATTCAGAGACTGTGTCCTTTTGTTGTGTGAAGCAGCCTCAAATGCAAATGCTTATTTGGTTCAAACAAACCTTGAAGAAACTGCTGAAAATTGGAACAAATTCAAAAAATATGCAGTTCAGTGGGAGCCTTTCAGGAAGGCAATGCCAGGTTATTTTGGATTCATCAGGTTGCAGGTGACAGACAGCACAGAGCTGGCTGAAAATGTAGCAGTTCTGCAGTTCCTACATGGCACAACAAGAATCAATGTCTTATTAAATGAGAGATAAAACGGAGCTTCATATAACCTCTGTGCTTCCTCTAATTCAGCTGCTAGACTGTCACAGACAACTGAGAGGGAAGAATATGCAAAAAATATTGGTGCTATGAGTAACTTAAATGGGAAATCCATCTCTTTCTCTTGGGTGTTATTACAGTAAAGTTCACATGTAGCTGTAAAAAGCTAAGGCTAAAACACAGTCTTGTGAAGTGCCGGGAGTGCTGCGTTCTTTGGCAGAGAGCAGCAAAAGGATATTTATCTGATCTGCTGAAGCACAGACTATCCAGATGGCTTACTGTGAAGCCTAAATTAGGTGCTGAATCTCACTGCTTTCCCCCACTAAAGCTTTCGTCTGAATCACTCGTTATGCTCTTGAATTTGGAGGCTGCAATAGGCATGCGGTGTCAGTGAAATGGCCTAGAGTGCTTGAGAGCTTAGAAAGAAAGAGGTAAAAAAAAAAATGCCTGCCCAAACAAAAATGGAGCTTCAGTTTTAGGTGTGTCAGTGTTGAATGAAAACTTCTGGGAAGTCCAAGAAGCCTATGTTATATTTTCCCACATGGAGTAGAGGCATACCGTCCCATGTGCTGTAAGGTCTTTCCTGTCCTTGCATTTCAGTCTTGCACATCTGCACAAGGTCTCTGTGCTTGTGTTGACAGAGGAACTTAGCCACTACTAAGGGCAGATAGGTAATTATTTTCTTCTATTGCAAATAACCAAATTTTAAATCTTGCTCTAGGAGTACATATAAAGGTGTTAGGAGAAAGACAGAGACATGTGGTCATTTCTGGCACCAGCTCTTACAATATTCGTTTCAAGCTATCAATCAAGTTGCAAGTGTTGGTTGCTTGCCAGTGGAAGCAGGAGGTAGCAATAGTGACAAGGACCTGGAGACAGTAGTTTTATGGCATCATCTGATAGGGTGAGGTAGGATCTAATATGACCCCACATTGGCTAAACCATAGTATATTATAGCAAAAGGATTGACTCCTATACACAAACAACACGTTGTAGCCTTCTTTAGCTGAAAACAAGTTAAGAGTACCTAATTTGTTTTTTTTCAGATGATTGTTTCTGTGAATTATGGGTCTTCTATGCTCCAAGTAACATGAGGGTCTTGGGAAGATGCTGTATCAAAAGTATTTGAAAGAGATAATCAGGTATTCATATAAAACTAAGGGGAAAATTTTATTTTATTAATAGTAATGCCTCTGTAACTTTTAATATCTTCACAGAGTTTAATGCCAGGAGGGACTATTAGCTTCTTTCACAACCACTGAAATTCATTTGCTTTATGTTAGGGCATTAAGCATACTTACAGTACAGGAACTTTAAATGGCTTTGACTTTAAAGAATGGCCAGAGCAACATATGCATAAATAGCCTTCAGATGTTCATTATAATTACCAAATCATAGTATCCAAGAGCCAACCAATTTATCTGCGTGATTTCTTTGTATCAAGACCAGAAGATATGAGGGGAGTTGTTCCATCATCCGCTTTTATTCATCTGCACACAATGTCAAAACCAAGAAAACTGATTTTCAGTAAACCAGATAATTTTTTTTCCTGGAAACAGAAATACAGGGATCAATGATGCTAGATTTATATTTTCCAGACTCCATCCCACTACCTGGCTTGGGTTTGAAATTACTGAGTAGGAATTCCAATGGGACTTCCAATATGGAGTTCATCTTTCATGACTGGACTCTTTTTCCTGAGTGAGATTTTAGAAATTGTCCAAGAAAAGGAAGAAACTCATTGTATAATAGGAGAAAACCACTATGTTCAGTTTGCATGAGAGACTTTTTCTGGCAACAATCTGAGCGGGCCTATTCAACACACTGAATGCAGTAGGACAGGACTCTGTGAAAGACTTTGTTACCTTTTTTTAACCTTCTTTGTTGAGGAAACTGGAAGGTATTTATTGAATCAAGCAGAGTGCGGGTGGTGAAATGCTGCCACTGACTACTGAATTCTCCCTCCAACACATTTAACATGCAGCATGTCGCCAAGAATTTAGCAGGTAATTGCTCGCTGTGTGCAGGGGTCTCACTTGCAGAACTGCAGAGCACTTGCAAGAGCCATGGAAGTCAATAGAAGTGGTGTCTGGAAAATGTAAAGTGCCTGCTAGTGCCAAGAAGTCCGGGAAAAAAAAAGAGATCCTGGGAGCCTCAATTTAGGCACCCAAAAGAGGTGGGCCCCTGGGACATTAATCTGTTTGTGCTTCAATTCCCATCTTTTATAGTAGTCCCTCATTTCACAGGCTTGTTATAAATGCAGTCTGTGAAGCACTCGAGTATTATAATAAGAAAGAAAACAGAGAGACCTGCAAGGAATTTAGCACTTCTGTCTTCAAAGTTGTGTCTGAATTATGCAGAAGGCACATGCAAAACACTGGGGAGGGGACATGCTGATGACTAGCAGCCCACTCTGTGAGCCCTCACCATACCTACCTTCAGGCACACACACAAGTGAACCTAGGGAAGATTTTATGGGCAAGGGAAGTTCTGGTGTTCTTAATTTTAAAGAATTGAATCTGCAACTTCATTGTGTATTTTTAGTTCTACATGTGTGCACCACACTTGCAAAAGACTGCTGTCCCTAATAGCTTTGCTTTTCAGGATCTTTATAGTCCTAACTCTAGTTGGAGGTTCCTAAAATATTCCTTATATTTCTAGGCTTCTCTTTCATTACAAAACAGCTTGTGAGTTTTCTACATCATGTCATCTTCTATGTCTAAATCAGAGAAGTAAGTATTTATTTGCCCACAAACACAGGCATGCTCCCTCCCTCTGGAATTGCAGGGAAAATTAAGAGCTTTGCGTTGTGTAGGATTGTCCTGTGCTTACCTGCTTTCGTTCTCAGTTCTGTAAGTGGTCATTTACTGATCCAGATGGCAATTATCTAGCATCTGCCTTGTTTGTACCTCCATACTCCCTGCCCTGTCCTTCTTTCTGAGGATGTCCTGTCTGGTATTTCAATGAAAAGATTTCTCTGATAGTAGTAACATTCACAAAAATGGCCTCATACTATGCACAAGGTAGCATATTCTTTTTCTAACACCGTATGAGTTGCCTTCTCATCTTTTCTTGTAAGTGGTAGTTAAATTTGCAGTATGTCTCACTTCAAGTCTATCAAATACCACAGAGCTTTCTTTTCTACCAGTAAAGGAAACCTCATAAATTTTTAATGGCTATCATTCAGTATGTTACTTACTTCAAAGGCACTTCTACGATCTTACTGGTATTTCCCTTCTTGAAGACATATCCATCACAATTGTCATTGTATGTAATCATCACTGGAAAAGCAACATGTTGACTAGATACAGTATATATTTACGATAACTAGGGACATGGCTGAAAGATCACAGTTATGGATATAAGCCTCAGGATGTAAGATACCCATCCAACACCTATCCATATAAAAAAGGAATTTTGTAGTGTACTGTTCTCACAGCCCAGGTCTGCAGGACATTTCTTATTCATCACACAGAAAATGGATTATTTTGTAATGAAGCCAACAAACCTCTGGCTTGTGCCTGCACCTTATTTGATGTGCTATGCTTCTTTTTGATCCTGTTCTCTAGTTCGTAGAGACCAAATGTGGTGTCCTTGGGTGAAACAGGAGACCAGGGGACTGCTGGGTTCTTCAGGATTTGCAACTTCCAGATGTTTTTACACAGCTGTTCAAAATTGAGATGTTGGATGTATGGCTTTCATTTTGTTTTCCTACAGTACGCTCTTTTGTTCCTTTGTCCCCCCTACCTTTGCACGGTATTTGAGATGGTTTAAGGTAAGGGCATATATTGTCTATCCATTTTTATTGTGGCTCTGGATCCAATCAGTGCTGCTAGTGGTTGAGTGAACTTCTCTGTCTAGTAGCTTTTACAAGCCTCTTTACGCGGTCTGAGTAGTTGTGTCTTTCTTTGGCAAAAATGTTTGATGCTGCTGGATTGAATGAAACAGAAATTTTCAAATTTCTGAACTCTGCTAATGACAAGGAGTAATGTGGAAAAGTAAATCACTACTTTGAAAATGTTATGTCTCATAAAAGAGCCTTCAGATGTTCTTTAGTATGAACTGTATTTATTTTTATTACTTTTCCTAATATCTAATAATGAAACTTTCTATTTATGTGCTTCATCTTCAAAGTGCCTTGAAAACATTTATCTGAACATCTGCAGGATTGGATGTCCTTCTACCATTCACAGTGTCTTCCGCTACTACACAAGATAATCTTAAATGATTCCAGCATGACTTTACCACATGCCAGACTTCTGGGAGGATGATTTTCCTTCAGCTTTAACCTCATTACCTGTTTGCCCAAATGTTTGCAGCATATTTTAGACGTTCTTGGCTGTAGATTCAAACATGCTATAGCAAATTAATACACTGCTGTATGGCACAAAAAATGAATTTGATTCTTTGCAACTGGAGCTTTTTAGTACATGCTACTTGGTAGCCCTATTCTCAGAATCATGTGGAAATCTAGCATAACACAAATGTGTATTAAAGATCTTCCATTTCACTTGGGCTTATGTACCATGTTCTTCCTTCACTGGCAAGTTTGCATTTTTACTGTTGGTTTAACTGTTCCATCACAATCTAGTTACAAGAATGTAATGCCTTTCCTCTTGTGTGAACTGATCACATTCCTGGTTTTCTACAAGAGTCAGACTTTGCCTGTGTGAGTACTGAAGGGGAGTTTCAAGCAAGGGAAGTGAGCACAACTGATTGACTCTGCTGTAAAATGTTCCCTCCCCAGACACAGGCTGTGGTGCCTAAGGCTGCAGGGCAAGTCTTTAGTGTCTAGCAGGACTACTCCCTGCCACCGTTTGTGATTGCCCTGTGTCAGAGAATTATCACCTCCAGCCCCAGAGACAGAACGATGACAGAGTGCTCCCTGATTCCCTGCCAATGGAGCTGCCTATATTAACCTGGCAGTCACTTAGGGTGATTCACTGTGGCTTGCAGCTAAGGGGAGGGTATTATCAGGCAGCAGAGCAGCTCAATAAGTCCATAGTCTCCTCCACTGCATCTCCTATAGATCCCTGTACAGCAGTGGAGCTCCGGAGTAACTTTCTGTATCACATTGCTGAAAAAAAGGTTTAATTGACCTGGTAATCAAGTGAACAACTTTGCTGTGAGACTTAGCATTCATTGGGATCTCATGTTCATCTTACATAGGGTGTGAGTCTAGTTTGTCTGGTCAAACAAACAAACAAACAGAACAGCACCAAACCCCTAATTCGCACAGACTTTTGAAGGAAGAGCCTAGTAATTCAGCAAACTCAAATTCAGAGCTGAACTTTCATCTCCTGCTCCTGCCCAGTCATTCATGGCCTATTTAGCCTGTGTGGACCTATTTAATTTTTATTTTTCACTTGGATCCTTTGGTATTTCGGATTGGGAAATGTCAAATTAATGCATTCTATGGGAAAATTTAAAAGAGGGAGTCCATGCGCAGCATGTGATCAATCATGTACCATAAATATCATTATAGCATTTACACTGCATCACATCAAAAGCCAAATGTTATGTGACATCTCCACCATCGTAAACTTTAAGGAAGCTTTTTTTAAAGTGTAGAGATCCATCTCTGAAACTGAATGCCTGCTGTCAGCATTAAAAGCAGCAACACTCTGACCCAAAAGAGCTGGTATCGGGCAGTGCAAGTACAAAGCTGTCAGTGGTGTGGCTTCTTAGGGAAGAACCAGAGATGTGCTATTACCTGTTCCAGTTGCAGTGAGGAAGTCTGACATGTCTCCAGCTGTGCCTGTGATGAAATCACTATGCGTGTCTTGCTACAGCATCTGGAGAGTTGTCTGGGTTTAACTACTGCCTCCCACTCTCCTAGTGGGTTAGTCTCATTGGGTGTTTTGTTTATATATCTGGGCTTTTTTTTAACTAGAATTTTACAATTACTGTGACTTTTTGGATATTTCTATCAAGACAGAGCAGAAGTAAGTTTTTCACGTTGTGAGTGGGCACATGAATCTGAACTCGAAAGACTCGGTCTGAATTTTTCACTTATTATTTAGGTGAATCTAAGTGCAACCTATTTCTGACTTACATTTGTAACTGCTGTCGCATCATCCATTGTGTACCTCTGGCCAGTAGGTTTTATGCAAGAAAAATAGCATGGCTTTGTGGAACACAGTGACTGAGCATAATTCTTCACTCGTTAGCTACTCATCAACTCCCCTGTCAAGGATTCTGGGTAGTGTAGTACACAGGGCCCCTCCTTGGGGTAAGCAGCACCAGATGGCTAAATTGGTGCTGTGAGATTACGCTGCAAAGAGCCCTAGGCACAGGAACTTAACACAATACAACTCTCTCCAAAGAGTGGGCTGTGTGCCTGTGCTGCCTGCAGAGGCTGTTTCTGAAAAAGAGCCTGTGAGACTCTACACAGCAGGACTTGTGGGCATGGGGAGGTGGAACAGGGACATGCACTGGAAAAGAAGTTTAGCCTCTGGGTGCTGGGATCTGGGATACAGGAACAATGGGAACAAAAATGGTTGGGCATTGGGCTTTCTGTTCTAAAGGAAATTCCAATGGTTTCAAACAAAGCTTATTCCAAAACAGAACAAAATGCTAACATGCTCCCATCAAAGAAAAAGTCTGACAAGGTTTGATTACTGTGGTAATAAAAAAAAAATCAAAACCAAAAAAAAATTGTTTCAGTATTAGTGGTTTAGTTCTACAGAACTTTAACGATTAAATTAAATTCGCCTATGTAACAGATAATGTCCATAATGTGTAACTATTTAATATTGTCTGTGTATAGATTGCAGTGTTACATAAACGCAGTATTTGTTACAGTCTGAGCAACTAAAGCTTAATCAAAATAGAGAAATGTAAGTTACATATTCCAACCACTTCCTGACAAACTTGTGGAAGCCAACCAATTCCCACAAAGCTTTTTTATACTGACGAATTGGATGTTTTTAACTCATCTAAGCAGGGACATCAGCACCTATCATCTTACAGCTGTGGCCTGATTGAAACATTTTCTTTGCTACCATCTGTAGGAGTCAGAAGCTGTTCTGATACCCCATCCAGCACTGTTGTGCTAAGCTCAGATATTCAAGTATATAGTCCAGGATTTAGCATATTAGCAGTTTTCATATGAATTTCCTTCTTCTCTTCAGTTTGGGAATCCAAGGTGCTGAGTTCTAGCCGTTTTCCATGGCACTGCTGCCTGATCAGACATCTGCTTCATCACTCCATCTCAGCAGAGAGCAGTGGCCTCTTCTGATCTGCTTGTTCCTGGGTACAACCAGTATTAGACTTGCGGGTAACATCAATGCTGTCACAGGCAAAGCTGATGTAATTTTTAATTTTTTAAATGTGTCTGGAATAGGAATTTAGTTATTTCCGATACATTCTAAAATTTTGTGTACAATCCATGACAAGAATTTCCTGTAAGGTACAGTTCATCCTTGATTTGCTCAGGGGCACCTTGGTGCATCTCTTTGGAAACCAGTAGCTGGATCCAACAATTAGGAAAATGACAGCCATAGTTTTATGTAAAGATGTATTTGTGGCACCATGACGCTTTGGCCCCATGACTTCTAGCAAATCGGCTAGTTTGCATTCCCAGCAGGCAGTGATGAGAGATCAATGTGCCTGTCCTAATCTTTGGTTAGAACTAAACAGAAAGGATAGAGACCCAGATAAATCATTAAAACAGCTTTAAGCATAGTCTCTGGATCTAAACAAGATACTGACTCGGGACAACAGTGATTGCATTAACCAGGTGTAAGTACATTCTGTCCCATCAGGAAAGAGAAGGTAGCCTGGATCTGCAACTGGAGATCATGTTTGTGGTCTTGATTGTGTAGTTAATGTCATTTTTTAAAGGGGCATATGCTATAAGTGGCCATGGAAGTCACGAGGTATCACTGAAATATGTACATCTCAAAAAATTGTCCAGCGCATCTGTCGTAGTAGAAGTAAACTGTTGGCATTCATATGTATCCAGCAATGAACAAGTGAACAGAGCCCTTTACATGCAGATTTCAGACTAGGACATTTAATCAAGTCAGCAGAAGTGACGGCTGTTTTGCCATCAAGAGGGTTAAGTGTCCTGTGTACTACAAGCACACCCAATCTACTCTGCGTACTGACAGCAGCATGCAGCTGGTCTGGGAAGAACAAGAAGTGTTGGGGGAGCTTTGACCTCATTGGCAGCCTATGAAATACAGTGAGACTGCAGAGGTGGGTGATTTCTCTGCTGCCAAACTGTATCAATTGCCAGAGCTCCTCACACGATGTCTTATCACATGTGCTGCTCCAGGTCTGTCCCGCGCCTCCCTGAGACATGTCAGACCACCAAGGCTCAGGCTGGTCCGTACACCTCTGGCAACTTGATATCCCTTTCATCTCTCAACTACTTCACTTACTGCCAAAGACCAAAAAAATGAGGCTGGTTTTGTCTAAAGCTGAGGTGGGTATGATGGTGCAAGAGACCTTTTCAAAAGTTACAGCAACTTCAGCTGCTGGTAGAAAAACAGGGTCTTTTGTAGCTTGAGAATTCACCTAAATTTGTCACTGCTTTATAGTAGTCAGAAAATAATGGCTGAGATAAAGTATCATTTCAGTTCCATACATTAAAGTACATTTTTTATTTTACTCCTCTTTTGCTTTTGTTTGACACCATGGGAGAAATTCAGTTGCTTTGTCTCCCTGTCCTCAGCACTGGTGAGGCCGCACCTCAAATCCTGTGTTCAGTTTTGGGCCCCTAGCCACAAGAAAGACATTGAGGTGCTGCAGCGTGGCCAGAGAAGGGCACCAAAGCCAGTGCAGGGTGTGGAGCACAAGTCTGATGAGGAGCAGCTGAGGGAACTGGGGTGGTTTAGCCTGGAGAAAAGGAGGCTCAGGGGGGACCTTATTGGTTTCTACAGCTACCTGAAAGGAGGCTGTAGCGAGGTGGGGGTCGGTCTCTTCTCCCACGTAACAACTGCTATGATGAGAGGAAATGGCCCCAAGTTGCACCAGGGGAGATTAGGATTGGATATTAGGAGAAATTTCTTTATGGAAAGGGTTGTCAAGCTTTGAAGCAGGCTGCTCAGGGAAGCAGTTGAGTGACCATCCCTGAACATGTTTAAAAAACTCTTAGATGTGGTGCTTAGGGACATGGTTTAGTGGTGGACTTGGAAGTCCTGGGTTAGTGGTTGGACTCAGTCTTAAAGGTCTTTTCCAATCTAAATGATTCTATGATTCTATGTCTAGTGTCATTTTAGGTGCTGTGGGGTATCACACCTTACCACCAGCTGTGGTCCCAGAGCACTACAGAGCTCCCAGAAGTCCTTTACAAGGGTTTCAGGTTTCTGAGGGTGTCTGAAATCACAATAGGCTCCCGTGTCAAAGCAACTGCAGCTGGTGCTGCAGTTGGACTCTGTCTCCCAAGAGGTACCTTAGCTATGACACCACTGCTATGGTGTAGAGGAATAGGTCTGGCTTTTTACCAGTCACAAGCATTTATTAAGAAGAGGAAGTTAATATATTATTGCAGGGGATAAAAGGACCAACAAAGAGAAGGTGGATAATCCTCTGTGCTTTTAAGCTCGTATCTGGGGAAGCGACTGCTTCAAAACACCGTATGTAGAGTCTGCTCAGCCTTGAGCTCCAAGTGTTTATTGCCCAGCTTTCTGGAGTCCACATTACTTACCCAACTACAAACTTGGTCCACCACCTCACTAAAACACCTTCTTGCCTCTGTGGTAGAAAAGCGTCAACCATCTGCAAATCCATTGAAGTCTACCAGCACCCCTTTGCTAGGTCCTACCCCACAGTACACCCATACTGTTCAGGGGTATCAGCCCTGCTTCTGCCAGCCAGAAGTTGCAATGCGTTAGCTTTGTGTGGCTGCCACCACTAGGTTCTTGTGCAGTCAGCTTTGTGCGGATGCTGCTGGCTGGCTGTACTTGCTGTGAAGTCAGGGCTGCACCGTGACCATGGCTCCTCTCTGTGCTTGGCACAGGCTCTCCCTGTTGGGAACACAGAGCAAAACAAAGCCCTCTGCCACCTCTGGCTGAACATTTTAACTTTGTTACTAAGCCAAAAGCTCTCAATTGTAAATTCAGTGTCCTTCTGTAAGTATACTTAGAATAATAATCTATTAACAATCAAAACATAAACAAGTTCCAAGCAAACCTTCAAAACTCAGCAAGTGGACTTATCAGTAAGCATGTAAATGAAGACCTCCAGAGCTGTATTTTGTCCTTCTCTGGGGAACAGAGACATATTAAAATCTTTCCTGCACCTACAAGGAGACCTTTACCTAATCTTCTCTCTTGCCCTCTCCTTTAAACCCATCACTTCAGACAATGTTTACTCTTTTCTCATCATTCCTGTCGTGAACTATTGTCCTCTGCCATGCTTTCTGTTTGCCATACATGATTTAGATTTAAATTCTTTGGGACAGGGGAAATATCTGTATTTGTAAAATGTCCAGTAAATTTATGGTACTGTATAATTTGTGATTGTAAGTGCAGGACATATTTCAGTTTGACATTCCAACTTATATTTTCAAAGCCATAAATAACGTATTTATGAGCAAGATCTTGAACATTTTATTTTTAACATGTTATACTTGAATGTTTATTTCAAGGATGGATAAATATTGAAATTATGTGGGCAGAACATATTTCTCACTTTCTCCTTCTTCAGGCAATATTGAGGGGCCAATGCCCTCTTTACTGCCAGAAAAGGGATATTTTACTCTGCGTATGAGTATGCGGCATACTGTGCGTCACCAGGGAAGAGTGAGCAATGATGGCTCCAGCTAAAAATGGCTTTGGAAAGGACAAACAATGACTCCCTTTCAAAAGCACTTGTGAACTAAGCTGATATACAGAAATGTTATTTTGATATAGCAGAGAGTGAGTATGAATGTTCATCTCTTAAAAAAATATTTGAGTGCAGCTGTTGCTTTCTTGTCCCATATGGTTATGCTTTTAAGCATGGCTTGAACTTGAAGCATTTTCCATTTATAAAAAAAAAAGTTAACAAAATCTTTTTCCCAAAAATAATATTCACATGTGAGTCTCTGCTTCTGATATTTTTCTAATTAGTTAATCTCTTGTTCCCAGTTCCCTTGTCCCCTTCCTCTGTTCCATCTGCATTTTATACCCGCAGCTCTGAAATCTTCCTAACCCATTCAAAAGTGTGGAAAAGTTAGGCTGCCTTGGTTTTGCTCTAGAGGATCTTAACTTACAGGTTATGACAGTGTGTAAAGTCTCACAGACCAGGTGTGCTGCCCCTTCGTTACAGACTCAAGCCAATCCTCCTATGTGAATGTACTCACTGACAGAGTCCCCTGCTGTATTTGTCTCTGCGAGGCTACCCTAAACTCAGCCCTCAGCATGGGCAGATGCTGTGTTGATGTATTGCTTACATCGTTACGAAAAAACCCCATCCCTTTAAACATGGGAATGCATTCATGCAAGGTACTGTGGGCCACCTGGCAACATAGCTGAGCTTGTACGTTAGGAGCTGGGCTCCTATCTGTACCAACACTGAAGCGTAGCTGTAGACAGGTCATTTTCTTCTAAAGGTAATGTACTGCATGGGATACTAAACAGACACCCTTTCCAGTAGCCATGCAGACAGAAGCAAAAATTGCACTGAGCCTCCCAAAGAAGACTGGCAAGGCAGTAGCCTAGAATGCTTGCTGTTTATTAAATGGCCTTCAGGAATGCCTTTACTGAGCATCACATCATTTTAATGGAAGTCACGAAAATAAAAGCAGTTTGTCTTCCCATATGTAATCTATTACTAGCTGAGCAGAAAAGACATGGGCTGCTTCTGCATCTACTTCTGTGGTTAATTTTTGTAAGGGAGATGAGAACAGAGCCCTTTTTGTTACTGGGAAATCCTGAAATGGCTATGATATAAAACTGATAAATAAAAATATTATCAATTTCTGCTGTGCAAGCAGTACATCCATTGTGACATTAGATACTAGATTTTGTTTTCCCCTGAGCATCCTGTATAAATAGTGTGTGACAGCTTAATAAACTCAATTTAGTACATCTGCAACCCTCCACTCTCTCTGCTCTTAACCTTTGCATTCCATGTATGATGCTGGGAAATGGTGGCACTCAGAGTCCCATGGTAACATTTCTCCATTATAGACTTGCAATATAAAATGGCTTGTTGTCAGGCAGCTACCGTGGATTATTATATTTCCTCTTTTTTTTTTTTCTTCTCCTTTTGCAAGTGGTCCCTGAATTGTTTAACTCTGTGCTCTGAGTAGCATGTACATTGATACGCCACCTTTTCACAAGTGTTTAATACCTATAGCTTCTACTACTCTCATGACAGAGCTAGTCTGATAGACTAGCATTTAGTACCCAGTTTGAAAGCCACCTTCAGAAGATGCAAAGGAAGAGATGCAGATGCATAATATTAGAGGAAAAGTCACCAAGCACGATGTTGTTTAGAGTGAGTAGTTAGGGAACACTTAATACTAGTATTGCTGAAGACTAGACAACAGAAATTTAGAGAAGTTATGGTTTTTGCCAGTTCCAAAAATTAAATGACAGTGGATCAAGCCTCCAAATTTTGTGAAACTACCTTAAATCAACAGTTAAAAATGTGATTATGAAAGTCACATTCTTTTCATTTTTCTTTCTTTGAGGCTTATGACTCCACCACAGTTTTCAAACTTCAGTTAGGGAGTCCAGACATTGGTCACAGAAAAACTTGCTTCAGCAGTTTAGCTGCTTGGAGTTTTAAGAAAGATGTTCCAAATAACCTGAGGATCTGGATAAAATCATGTATCAGCAACTCTGAAAAGATAAAAGCAAGCTTTAAAATACCTGTAAATCCAGTGACCCAACCAATTTGATAACAATTATACAGTCTCTGCATAATTATTTTTAAAAAAAGGACAAACTCTCTGTTCTTCCCAGTCTTTGTGTGTGATCCAGTGCCTGCTGAAATCATGGGCAGAGCAACAGAATGATTTCCATCAGCTTCAGAGCAGACTCTCAATAAAGTCTTCAATCAGGAAGATGGGAAGGCTGCAGCCACAGCCAGGTAGGCTGGAGAGCATGGGGAAATACAGGGCTTTTAGGGTCATTTTTGTGTATGTTTTTCCTATTCCTGTTCACCACACAACTGATGCACAGATGGTGTTCAGCTACAGAAGTGAGGTCTTTTTCCAAATTTGGGACCATTTAGAACCTGCACTTTCACTCTCTTATTTGGAGGGAAAGTATTTAAAGGGATTTAGTAATAGCTTGCTTTTGAATTCTAAGTACAAAATAAGGGCATGTAAAATACATCTGCAGCGGAAAAACTGCATCTTCTAACAACAAAAATTAATATGGCCAAGATTTAAAATGTAACACAAGAAACATTATATGACTGTAAAAAGAAAAAGAAAATGTGAACCTCCAGTATTTGCTTCTATATGATGAAGGCCAAGTGTCAGGGTTTCATCCTAGAAATTCTACTCTCACTGGTTAACAGGAGACTTTCACACATACTTTAAACTTGCAAGTGGTTCCTTTACCTTCCTTGAGACTAAGCAGGTGTTAAAGTTTCTTCATAGGCATAAAGACTTCCCTGAGTTCACACCCAGCCATGGTGCTCCCTTCCACTGCCACATAGACCAGGACCTTACTGATGTGTCTGAACACTGTTCATTGTGCAGATGACAAGTTTCTGCCTCTCACCTGTGCACAATTTTTTTGTTTGACCAGCTGACAGACGAAATAGTGACTGAAGTGCCCAGGCTGTTGCAGAGAGGGCTACCCAGGGGCATTGCAGTCTCATCTCAGTGGGCAGTTTTCTTCCCACTGGCTGCATGGGGAGGTGGCTCACAAAAACGATGCTCAGCTACTGGTCTTGAGGATTCTAAATTTTTGATATCTAAATCACAGAAAGCCCGTGATAAAATCCTACAGACATTATCAATATTTCTGGAAGAGCTAGGACTACTTAATCATCGTTTACTGACCACCAGAAAGTTCTTCAGTGTCCCAGATACAGTGGTCCAAAAGAGTTTATTTTTCAGTATAGTGTCCTGTTAAAAATCATTTTGGTCCATCTTGGGAACAGTGATTACATACACCTTCAAGTCCACTCAAAAGTAGTAACAATTACGCTGTTTTTTAAAAATCCTGGCTCTCATTGGTCCTCTCTCTTCTGTTTTCCTCTGCTTTCTTCCCTGGCCTCTGATTGTTCAGCTACAACAACTGTATGTAATGTGTCTTTAAGTGTCTATGAAGGCAGAAATTTGTACTCTCATGGGTGAGGAATGCATTTCTAAAGAAACATTATTTAATCTTATCATACATGTTGATGCACAGAGTTTTCTTAATTCTGAATTTGTGGTTTGGGGTCTTTATAATCTCTGTAAGAATTAGATCTGTGAAACTAACTGAGGTATTTTTCTCTGTGGCGGTTTGATCAGATTCCAATTGAATTTAATTCTGAATGTCTGTGAACCTGTAGTGTTTACTGTCTGCAGATATTGAATGTTCGAGCTTAAGAACAACTTGTTACCCCTCATGAGAGGGAGGGAAAGAATTTTAAATAAGCACTTGGATGCTTATGGATAAAAAATCTTCTATGCATTTGACTGTGGTGCGTGCAACTCAGAACTCACTGTCATCAGCACTGGAAGAATTTAATCTTGGTTTTTATTATGGATGTTTGGGTAAGCCTCTGAGTGAAAGAAATATCATAGAAAGAGTTGCAGTCCCAGGCAACAGAGTACCTGTGGACCCAGGCAGTCTCTTTCCAAACTGCACAGACGTTTAACCAGGGTGGTGTGTATCACCTCAGATGAGGCAAGGAGCTTGTGCAATGAAAACCCTGCTGCGTCAGTCCACTGAGGGCATCTGAGCTTGCTTCAAAGTCAACAGAAGTAAAAGGTATTCAGTGCATTGATATTAAGCATAGAGAGGTCTGTGAATGAAGATATACCCTATGTTGCCATCACTTTGCTCTCCATAGGTGCCAGTACAGTAGCACCAGGACTGGGTCATCTCAGACAGTGAGTGCTCTCCACAAAGACTTTACACACAGCACTGGCAGAACTAAGAAACATAGGTAAAGCCATCAGTGATTTCTCCAACCCCAGTTCTCTGCGCCTCTCCATGATTCCTTACAGGTCTTCCAGGTATAACAACCACCATAAAAAATTAGGCCTTTTAAGCAGCAGGAAAGATCACAGGCTTGGATTCTTTCTTGAGCTTGCCCTACAACAGCCATCATCTGGCTAACCATCACCATGTAATAAGTAACTCAGATCAAAAAGAGAGCTGTATTTACTGTCCTCTCACATAAAGGCAGACTAAGAAAGAGCTATTTATGTACCACTAAAGCTAAAGCAGTACAAAGATAATTTAATCTAACATCAGAAAAAAATCTGTCAGGAAAAAATTCCACTCTCAGGAAAGGCTATTATTGTTATTCCTAGTTCAAAGTCCAGGAACACTAATGTATTTCAGCAGCTAATAAAATTACTATTTGGGATTTTTTAAATTTGCAATCCACTGTGCTTATATGTTCCAGGGATAAAAAGGAAAAATATATCAATGCTTTGAAGAAATGCTGTCTAAAATTGAGTCATTCCTTCTGAAAACAAATAGACTGTAATATTATAAATACCTAGCTGTGATGCAGTAGGCATTGAGGTAGTTCACAAAGAAGTCATTGTACAGGTGGGGAAATTGCAGCACAGCCTGGGGAAGTGACTTGTGAAGGTTACCCAGAGCAGAGCTGGTTTCAGAAGTGAACACTGAGAAAGCGTGCCCAGCTATACACACACTTACCAGGCTGGTTTAAGTAAGCAAGTCTCCTTTCTGGCACAAACAGAGGAAGGAGGGCTGAACGCAGAGCAATACCTGCACGTCTAACCAGGCTTTCTAAGACTGACAGTGCTAAGCTCGTGAAAAATGCAAGATTAAAATCCAAGTCTGCTGACCCTGTCACATCCACCATCATGTAATCCCTGCTCCTATTCTCAATCCACCAATAATGTAGTAGAAATGAGGGGGTTTTTCACTTTACAAGGAAAATGTGACAAACTTTTGAGATACATCGTAAGCTTTTAGTGTGAAACTCTTGCTGAAATGGTAGGATAATTTTGGCAGGCTAGGGAGAGAAGAGGAAGAGGTACACCAAAACAGAGGAAGGCAGAACACCAAAGTACCCTTCCCGAAATAAAGACCTGAGAACACCGGCAGGTCTGGGGCGTGCCTACCTACTCCCTCATGAGCAGCCCCAAGCAGGCAGATGGCAGTTTGTATGATACTACTTGGATTGAAGGAAGGCAGGTAGACCTTCATGGTCCTTTATTTCTTGTTTCTTTTTGTGCGCGTTGTTTGAGGTTTCCAGCTGGTAGGCTCAGAGGCCTCAATAGCTCCTGTCCTGCTGGCACAGGATTGTGGGAGTGGTGGGAAATCTCACGTTTTCTTTTTAACTGCTGTCTTCTCAGTAACATGGCCTCCTTTCCATACTTAACCCCTGCTTCCCCCCTGCAATACACAGTTCTTTCACACCTACATTTGTCCATGTTGGGGCAACGTAGTATTGCCAGAGATAGGGACTCACCTCTCAGAAACCGTTTTACCTTCACACTTAGCTATTGCCTCTGCAGCTGTTATTGCCTCCCCCTTCTGCTGTACCAAATAACAAATAATATGCACCAGGGAGTGGAAAGGGCCTTCTTACAGCTACATATTTTGGTCACGCTGTAATGAGACGAACAGGAGAAATGTCTGACAACTGACCACCGCAGGTGCTATGCAGGAGGGTGGCTGCTGTTGTTTGTCTTGGTGTTGCTACAGCTGTTGTTCCCCAACGGGGATATGCTGCCAATATTTTAACTCCATCAGTTACACAAGTCTCACTCCCTCTGCAAAATGTACGTATGTGAATAAGTACACATAAATATATATTTCCTATAGATCACCTTTCCTCCTGCCCATCCTCAAATCCAGTGACTCCCCCTCAGAGAAGCTGCCATGCTCATGGCAGAGATACCGGCCATATGGCCAGCTTGCCCAGGGGCTGGGAGCCAGCCTTCCTGCTGCGCCTGCTCTCCGGAGCTGGGTGCCAAATCATCTGCAAAGGAGAGGTGGAAACAGCTAAGAGCTAAGGAGGAGGTAGATACTGAGCAGCACTGATAGCAGTTTTATGTTTAGTTAACTTAGGAAATATGGCTGTGTGCAATGAACACTGAGTAAGGAAGCACTAAGATCCAAAAATTAGGGCAGAAAGGCAGAATGAATATAGTGTAACCGAAGATGGAACCAAAGTGAAAGTATCTGCTGCATGCACACATGTGGCTTCAAGGGGAAAAGGCATCACCAGAGCTTCCTTCACACCCCAACTATTTCTTTTTGCTTAGTTAGGTTGTGTTTTAAGTTTTTTGCAGACAACTTTGGAGTGTCCACATGGATCATTGTTAGAGTGAGAATAAATGCACTTTGGTAATTATTAAAAGATTGGTTGCAGTAAAGCTTCTTTTGCTTTCTCTTTTTTTAAAGCTTTTAAAGCTTAGCTTCATAATATGCTTTTATTTGTTTTCATATGAGTGCTAACACATAGATATGCCACAGTCAGCCTGGCAAGAGTTGTCATTTGCTAAGAAACTGAATGTAAAATAATTTTTCAATTGATAGCAATCCCCCTCCCTTTAGGTCGCCTCTGCACGGTGGTTGGAACTTTGCTTTGACTGCAAACCAGAGTTTGATGAAAAAGTCTTCACTTCTCTTGTTTGCATCCTGCAAATGTTATGTCTTAAATCTCTTTTTTCCACATGACTTCATGTGCTAGCAATCTGATTTAATGAGTAGCTACAATAAATGTGCAATATGGAAATATTGTTACAAGTCTGCTAGAACATTCCCATCCTTGAACAAAGTGTTGTGTTGAAAGAGATGTAAAATATATAATTACACTGAGGCCTTGAACAAAATCCTGCTTCTTAGTTCATTCTTACCCTTTTCTAGACGACGTGAGCAGGCCTTGTTTATGCGTTGTTTTTGAACAGTATTGCTGACCTTCTAAGTATCAGAGCTTTGCTTCCCCTACCATCATCCACGGATGCATTCAAGCTATTAAAATGAATAGATTTCCTTGTGTATTGTTTATTTTATTTGAAGCTCTGCCATATTCCTTTGTAATGATGTCATTTAAAAAATCTGACGTATGCCCATTGGTAATTTTACCTGGAAATTTAATTTACCAGAGGCAACAAACAAGCAGAGCCTAGAGTTAAATGCAGTGAGATATCCTCTCTGGTGTATTTACAAATATTAGACAAGTTAAATCTGCCTTCCCCTCTGCTTCAGCGTGAGCCTGTTCCCAGTCTGGTTTTGCTTGCTTACAAGAGCACAAGTCATGCATGCAAGTGTAGATTCCACAGATGAGGGCTGTGATTTATTTTTTTTATTATTTTTTGGTGTTGTTTTTCCTTTGCAACCCAGGTCTTTCAAAGCTTAAGGAAATAATTCAGTGCTTACTTACAACCTAAAGAGTTTCAGTCTGTCACGTCCCCTGCCTCCAGGCTTTGGAGAAGTGCATGTGCTTGCTGCATTGCAGGGGGTACCTGGATGCCATTTGCAGGTCTCTCCCTGAGTAACTGGTGAGTTGCCTTTCTCACATGCTGCATTTTCCACTGACCTTCCAGTGCTAGCAAGGATTTTTCACCTGAGCACTGTCTCCCTCTGTGAGCCCTGTTTTCCCTCTGCATCCCAGCCTTCTTTCTTGCTAAGGCACAATGTGAGCACTAAAAATCTCTGGCTGTAGTGAGTCATGGGAGACAAAACATGGCTCAGGAGTCCTGCCCTATGAGCCATGAAAGAAATGCATTTCAGACCTCATGCTATCAACAGCATTTTTAAAATGGGAAAGCTTCCTGTCAACTGAGATGTTTTGGTTTATCAGGCAGACATTCTTATTCTTTCTAATGGAAATTCAACATTTCCTACTGGAAGCAGACATTTTTTCAGTTGGAACTTCATTTTTCCTCTAAGAGAGCTTTGAGCAGAAGTGCCCTGAGCTATCACTGGTCCCCCGCCTAGTTAATTTCAGACGCTGCTCTTGGGGTTTGTACTCAGCCGCCACCTTTCTCTCTGGGTTAAGTAGCTCACATATGCTTTTATCATTGTTAGCATCTTAGTGTGCTTCAGGAAAATGTCTCCTTTCAGCATTAATGTTGTAGGGAGGCCTGGGCAGACACAAAATGCAAGGCAGGACGTATTGTAGCAGTGCTCAAAAACAGCTAAACTGTCCTTCATCTCAACACTCTAGTTCATCCTTGTAAAATTGAGATAACAGTTTTTCTCATTGCATGTCTGTTTTCTGTTCTGCCAGAAGGCAAGAAAGGGCATAAAATCCCAAGAGAAAGGTTGGGAAGCCCCAGCCTGATACCAGTGCAGCCCACCACGAAGAACGGTGCGCAGCACTGCACTAGGTCCTGGCTCATGGACACCTTTCCTGAGCAGGCGTATGTTACTCTGAGGTCTCCTGCTCTGCTTTATACCACTCAACTTCATGGACTCTCTCTCCTGACCAGGTCCTGTGAATATTTTGAAAAACTTATTCAAAACTCTATTTTAAGCAGTTCGTAGCACCAGCACAATCATAGCACTATCACACTGTTTTACAAGGCCGTAACTTGGTTCCCTCCCTGGCATAAACCAGGAAGACTTTAGTCTGGTAGTTTCTCCACTTGGTGACTGGCTTACCGCCTTGTAAAACAGCACGATGGGACTATTACTACTGGAGGAAGGGGCAGGCATGAGGAGATCCGATTGGTCGACACCTCTTTTTCATTTGGCATAATATTTTTCTTCTTGGAAGTAGCGTATAAAACAAAATGTTTGCAACTGTAACACCTCATAATTTACTTTTTCTGTGCAATGCAAAATCAATTTTAATATCGTTTGCTTAATTTATAACTGACCTACCGATATTATTATTTGTTGTTTATACAGCACCATAAACGAGGGGCACACAACCGCCGCACAAAGCAGGGAGGATGAGGTGGCTGTGCCACCTGGCCGCAAGCAGGAACGCTTGCAGCAGGCTGAGCAGTGGCTGGTGGGAGGGCTGCAACCCCCTGGCTTCCTCCTGCTGGTCCACACTGGCTGGAAAGGCACAGGACATTGCATGACACTGGCAGTGTTTTTCTAAGTACCCTCATGGCTCCTTCTGAAAAAAATTGTTCACTTACACCTGCCAGATTTCTACGTGGTAGGGAGGTACTTGCTATCCCTGTCTGACATACGAGCATTTCAGGTGGAGAGGGCCAAAGCTGTGCACCGGCTGGTGTTTAGCCACCAGCACCAGCTCAGATCCCATGGCCCAGCCCTTTGCCACTTGCCTATGGGATCAAACCTGCGTTGTCCCCATCCCAGCACAGCACATGAGTTCCCCTCTGAGTGGTGCCCCACATGCCAGAGGGAACCTAGGATGCTGCAAGGGTCTCTAAGCATTAAATGGGTTGGGCTGTAATGGCCTGGGCACAGAGAGGAGGGCTGTGCTACTAATGAGTACTTTCACAGCATCTTTACTTCCTCTAAAGCTAGGTATAAAATAAAAATAAAAACCAAAAAATCACTTTCACAATCTCAGAGCCAGTGCTTCTGTGTGTGTAAAAATTCTCATTATTCTCTTCTGCTTTGGCACTGTTTAACACATTCAGCTTGGAGCAGTGAATTGTCAACCCAAAGCTGAACTATCTGTAGGAAAAGACGTCTCCTCTGAAATAACGCCACCTAAGCTTGGTTCCTGGCTAACCTCATCCTGGCTAGCTTTGCCTTTCAGGGTCATTGTTCCTCATACCAAATCAGACCCAGTCTCTGTAGAGGACATAAGGAACAGCACCGTTCCAATTATGACTTATGTGAAAATAGTAAGCAAAGAACAAATTTTGCTCAAACTGACAGTTGTCAATTTTTCTTTCATTCTGAGAGCATCTACTCAGCAGGAGGTCAGTGTACTAATGCTACTGCTCAGATAGTGGCAACCTTTTTCCAAGACTTTTCCGGGGGATTTGCCTGGTGTCGAAATCCACTGCAGACGTGAAGGTTGCTTATTAAGTTTCACCTCCTTTTTCCTGCAATCTAAGAGGGAAGGGACCATTTGGGGATAGGTCAATATTGCATCAACACTAGGACATACTCCAGCTATACCTGACTAACATGGGACCCTGAAGGCTACAGTGAGCTGTAAGAAAACAGAAAGTCTGCAGGTTGCTACAAGATTTGCTAGGGCTAGGTAAATAACTTGGCCAATTAGCATTTTTTTTCATCCTTAACCTGGTCTTGTACAGTTAATAAACACCACCGAACATCATACATCCAGACGAACAGCATTTGGTCTTCTAACCATGGAACCGCACCTCTCCTTGCAAACTTGCCAAATTTCTTGTTAGCTGCACCTGCCCTCTGAACTGCTACCAAATGATTGCTTTCAGGTTCTCTTACTCCAGGATGGCACCAAGCTGCCTGAATGTTGCGTCAAAGCAAGGTTCTAGTCACACATATAAAAACTTGTCATTACAATGGGACTGATCTCAGTTCTCTTTTCTGCATCTACAGCTTTGGTTTAAGTTGCTCGGGAGGGTTGTTGCACCAAGCGGTGAAAGCCGTCGAGGCCAGGCTGTCCCCTGCGGATGCCTGCTCTGCCCTGATTCACGCTCCCTCGCCTGATTTTGCAGTGGCAGGACACAGCCCAGCTGACACCCTCGTGTCTCACCTGCCTGCTGCTAGTCCTGCTGTGAAGGAGCAGAGTGAGCGGTGCGAACCACCATGGTTCATATCCCACTGTGAGTGAACCCACTTGATGAGCTTATTGCAGTGAAGACTAATAACTGGACCGCGAACAACAGCAGCTGAGAAGCAGGTTAGATCATCCAGTCCAGCCTCTGCTGCAGGGGTGGTAATGTGCAGCTTGGAGCAGTAACCAGAGCTAATTCCCACTTAAACTTGAGTCTGATCCCTTTAGGAAGCACCATGCCAATGCATTGCAAGCAGACCGAGACAAGGGCATCAGAAAAAAAGTGTGTCATTCAGTCTTGAAAATGCCCTGGTAGCAGTACGATGCTAATTTAAGTCCTTTTCAGACCCCACTGGTAATTTTCCCTGTTAAACCCAACCTGCTCAACATCTCTTCATCATGAACCTGCTGAAGCGGTTCACACGTGTGAAGTGGGATCCATGCTGTGGGCCCTGGGGTGGCAGGGACGGAGCTTCACGCTGTGCCATTCCCGGTGCGGGGACCACGTGCCACACGCCAGTCTGCCTGCAGTGTCCCACCATCCCCATGGTCCCGACAGGCTCCAGCCACAGCAATGCCTGTCCCGCCAGCCACGGAGCAGCCAGGCGGGGCACGTGGGAGGATTCTGGGATATGTTGTCAATGTCAATATTTTTACAAGAAAATGGAACTTTTTTTTTGAAATTGTGGAATCTATTTCTCTGAGGGAAAGCATGGAAAAAATGACATAAGCTTGCAGATCAAAATCTAACAAGTTTATTCAAATCCCAGATCACTTTTTTTTTTCTTTTTTTTTTTTTTTTTAATTGAAGAAAACATTCTGTACTGAAAGGAGAGTCTAGTTCCTGCTTGGTCATGTTCCCAATGCACTGCCTGTGTCTTGGCTGTGTCTCAGAGAGACTCTTCAGAGCGCTGCTGACAGGATTTAAAGCTTGTCAGTGGTGCTGGGCTGAGTTTAAAGTCCCAAGCCAGCAGCTGTGGGGACTGTCTGTGTCTGCATGCATAGTTAATCAGACATTGATTAACATGTTCAGCACAACAAATCCCTGTGGATCACAGTTTAATGGATCCATCCTCTGTCCTATAAAGAAAACGTGGTGTAGTGCAGTCCGTGTGAGCTTGGAGAAAACCAGCTTCTGATTGCAAAGTGGGAATGTTTCTGGTCATGTCATCAGCACTTTAGACAAGTTTTTTGCTTTTGTATACACATCTAAGGGTAGGACCATTTATTTATCAGCTAGCACCCCCCCGCTCTGCCCCAGAAAAGCTCCACATTATTCACTGCTTACCTTTTTTTTTTTTCCTTTCAAGCTTTCAATTAAAACCAAAACTGATCATTTTATTGGCCCAGTGTTTCTACTTTGAGAGATTGCACACCTGGAGGTTTTTACAGGAGTTTAGTTTTGGTCTAAATCCTGTGGGCTTTTGTCCCCCTCACTTAACAAGAATCAGAATAGCTTACATTCCTGCACCATGCCTTTCCTCCCAAAGGACACTAAAACCATTTAAAAACTATAAAAGCTGCTTTTTTTGTAAACAGAAATCACTTTACCCATCAGCAAAGCACAGCCACCTGGAGGGGAGCAAGAGTGGAGAGCAGCAGCTGCTTAAAAGCACCCCACGTTGTTGCATTTTAAGCTGGAAAGTTACTATATCCAGCTGAATGTACGGCTGGCATTTAAGAAGGTAGGATGTGATTTTTCAAACTGTAATTTGACTGAGAGAACATTCCCAGCTCTTGCCCCAAGTGCAAAGAGGCATTTAATTTCAGTGTGCAATCAGGCTAGCAGCTTATGACTTATCAGAAGGAAAACCAGGACCTCTGGCAGGAAACTATCCTAAATCTATGTAGAAAGGAAAAAAAGAATCAAATGAATCATCAGGTTCCAAGCACAACTGTGTAGTATTGTTTCATGAAGGACTAAGGGCTGAGCAGTCTCAGGTGGCTTTGTTTTTCAAATCTCAAAAAATCACAGCCCAGGGGGATATGGCTGCAACAATTCTCTTGATGGCACTCACAAAAATCATCTTTCTCATCATTGTCAGAATATTATTATAATAATAATAACAACAACAGCAGCAGCAGCAACTAGTAGTGATGATACAAGTAAAACCAAGTTCATGTGAACATACCTGAGGCTAGTTTTGTTTGTTTTCAAAGGCATTTCTTTTTGATGACTCAGAAGTACTAAACTCTGTTATGGCAAGTTCTGTACTTGGCAACATGTACATGAAAGGTACAGGAAAAGCAATACAAGGTTGGAGTTATCATCTGCATCTTACCCAATTAGGGATAATGTGCCAAGGGAGAAGTATATATGCATTTTAAAACACTGCAGCGGGAGTAAAGATTTTAAATGAGCACCCTACTGAAAAGCGGATTCACAGAAGACATTAAGAGCTGCTGAGGCTGCCATTGTACGATCATCACAACAAGAGGAATTACTGCTTATATAGCACTCCTCATCCCAGGGTCTCTGAATGATCCCAAAGGACTGCATGAGAGAGAAAGGGCTGTTACTCCAACCAAAGTGATAAAAAGGCACAGTTCCTCTTTTAATTAATAAATCCAGATTCATTAAAGTCAGAGGAGACTGTTCAAGCACCTATGCTGTCTCCAGGCTATCACAGACCAGGCAAGTCCCAAAAGTTCCTCCCTTTGCTGAGCCTGGTGCTGGAATGTGCTCCAGAAGGAGACACTTCCTCCACTGACAAGAGGAAGCAAAGGAGTGTGCACTGATTTCCTTGGTAATATTCTTCTGCATTTTCCTAAAACAAAATGCTGTTAAAGAACGGTCATCCCTTGAAAAATATAACAAACAGAAAGTGGGAGCTGAAACAGGACTAAAAGGACTGAGTGGCCTGAGGTGGCATACAGGCAAAAGGGAGTGACCTGAGCCCAAAATGGTAAAAATGAACTTGTGCTGTTCCCTCTGCATTTATGTGGACTGTACATATGATTCCTGTGTCCTGCCTCAAATCAAATCTGCATCCTCCCCCCCGCTCTTCTGTACTATTCATATGAAATGTCAAAATTAATGCAATTTGGCTGGGGTGTTCATTGCTGTTCTGAAGGGCTTTTGGCAGTGTATGAAGAAAATAACACATTTTTTTAGAAGACAGAAGACAGAAGAGGTTAATGGGCAAAACTGAATAAATTCTTCCTGAATTTCTAAACATAATGTAAATTGCAGAAGCCAAAGGAATTTTAAAAGTAGTAAGTTCTTTATGTAGCTCATTTATTTTCTTTTCTTCCCATCTGGCCAATGAATATAATCTAGTTTCACTCACACCAGTGAAATCCATGCTGAGGTCAGAGCAGTATCATGACAGAACATCTAAACCCAAATACCAAGTAAACAGGTTTTCTGTGGGTTGATTCATCTTCTTCTTGATCTAGATTTTGTGGCTCAGTTAACATCTCTATAAATTTATAGTTTCATTCAAAGAAATTAGATTTTCTGACTACAATAGCTTCTTCAAAAAAAGTGCTGCTAGATGGTAAAGATAGAGTTAAGGCAGGTTGACTGCAGCAGTTGGTGCATCTAATTTATTTTCTTTTATTAACATTAATTGAAGGTAAGCCTCTTAATTCCATTTGCTTCCCATATGCTGTTTCCATCTTAGAAGGTCAATTCACGAGGTATAAGTCATAACGAGGTTCACCACATGGAAAGACAGAGCATGTAATTCTTGCAAGGAGATCAACTGATATTCCATCCCTCAGCGATAAGGGTCCACAACAGGATGAAGATAACATCAGAGTCATTGAGTGAAACAGTAACTGTACGTGAAAAATACATCATGATCAAACCTGTAAAGTATGTCTGCAGGAAACCTGAGAAGGCCTCAACGTTTTTTATCAACTCTATCTTTTTTAAGTACTGAAGTGATATAAAAGCAGGGGGAAATGATTATAGAATTTTGGTGCCTTTACAGTATTTCTTTCAGGGCCATGGGTCATGTAGAAATACACCAGAAATAACCCTGGCCAAATTTAATTGGAAAGTATAAGTGCAACCAAAACCTTGGAAGCTGTGGAGACACATTATTTTAAGTATAAAGTTTAAGTTCCTTGTCCAACAAACTTTTACACGCCATCTGATTTTGAGACTATTCCATCAACTTAAATGCAGTTAAAAGGGTGCAAAATTTTAAGCACTGTTGACTAAAGATATTTTGTATCTACTTCAGCTTTGTTCAGCAAAACTTATTTAGAGTAAATAAACACAGCAGTTTGTTATGCTTCGAGAAGCCTGCCTAAAAGTTGTGCTAATTTCTATAAAGGACAATAAAGAACTTGTACCTTGGACATATGAATGAAATGTGTACATTAAGATGTGCTCTAATATGAGGAGAATTACATTCTTGTCATGGAGGAAAAAAAAGTCCTGTAATTAATTTACATGTTAGCCTGATTTTTTTGTGTGATCTAGGTAGAAGAGACATTTGGGCAGTTAGTGTCTGTATTATCAAAGTTGTCTTCTGAATATATTTGAAACATTATTTTATGGCAACCACATAAACCTGATTAAATTACAATATTAGCATAGATAATTCTGGCATAGATAAAGTACGGCAATGCATAGAGTTTGTAAATGTGCATCTAAGTATTATAGCTTGAGGGTAAAAACAGAGCCAAAGAGAACTGTTTTCCCAGGAAGAGATCTCTGGCATCTGCCACTTATTTTTTTCTGCTAAAAATGTGGGTATGAGAAAAGGCTTTGGCTTTGTTAGAAAGCTTGCTGAAAGAGTAATATTGAAGAGTATTTAACTTATACTTTGCATAAGTAGTATTTATTATGCAAGTATATAATATTTTCTGTAATAATTTTAATATGTCCATGTGGTTGTTCAGTAGGGTGTACCAAATGAAAAGGATATTTAACAGGTCTACTTTTATCACAGCTTCTACCTAATGATTACCACATATGCATACCATGTGGATGACATGGGTCCTAAACAGGCAGACTCAGAGTAGGTTCAGGACAATCATTTAGGCAAAACTGGAGCTTGGATTCAGTGATAGATTCAAAGTCAGCCAGAAATCAACTTTTCTGCTCTTGCAGGACTTCACATCAGCAAGGCAGGCAGAAGGCATGCGAGGACTATTCTTGTAAGTGAATAATACTGGAAATCTGATTTGCTAACTGCTTGTCCTTGTGACTGTCCGCTGCTTGTCTCCAAAATTTCAGGATTAAAACTATCTTCAGGAAAATCTACTTGCATTTTTGCCCCATGCACAAGAAGAAGCCGTTTCAGATTTCAGGTGTTTTACAGACCTGTGGAGAAGTTTCTGACCTGAGAAGCCACCCAATTCTTCCACCTAACCCCCCCAACACAGATACAAGCTGTTGTGCTAAGTAGGACCTTGGTTCTGTAGTAACATTATATGATTATATGGAAAAGGTTAATATCCTTTCAGAAGACTCCAGAATCTTCTTGTTCTGTAACAAGAATATAATCCCCTATTACTAAAGGATAATTCAGAAACGTTATGGGAGCTTGCCACAAAGGTATTCCCTTCCATTCTTTCCCCTGTAGAACCGCAATATAACTCCAAACTGAGTCCATTCCTCAAACTATTTAAAACTAACTGGATGGGTTGCATGACTTGCAGTGGTCTACACTACATTTATTTAAATCTGACCTAGAATGTGAGGAAGTAGGCAGCCATTTACCAAAATACAAACTTTTCTCATAGCCATCACAGGGCCTTTAAATGGTTTAAATCCCCATCACAGGAGACTAATGCCGCCTATAGTACCAAGTGGCTCCCTTTTTCATTCAAGTAATGTCAGGTCTTTAGATTGTGTAAGACCTGAACACTAATTCTAGAAAGGATTCTTCTACGTGACGTTTCAGGTAGTTACACTGGTAAGGAAATGCCAATATTCATGCTGTATCCTATACCACAGGCTAGTTTCTATAGCTATTTGTAAGTCGTTCCCATCAGCTGAATGATTTCCAGGCACATGAACAACAAGAAGGAATTTTTCTTTCTTTTTTTCTGATTTCTAACACATGAACTGTCTGATTTAAATTTGCTACTGTAGATGCAATATAGTTACTGAATTTCCCTACCTCTCCTTATGTTATAGAACCAAGATAGTATTTTCCTGGGAACTTCATGCTGTTTCTTCTTCTGAAGAGCCCAAGTATGTATTTAGGTGAATCTGTTTCATATTTCACGCTTTATTGTTGCTTTGCATCATTTTAAATATATTTGAGTTCAGAGAGTTCTATGAAGTCTGAACCAGATTTTCTAATGATTAGTGGAAAGATCTCGGGGCAAATTCTCCTATGGGCTATTATCATTGTCATCCAAACCCAGACCTCAGAACTGAATATGCAGACCTACATAGATCACTTGAATGCCAACAAGTTTTCGGGTGTTATAGTGGCTTGGAGTCTCTTGTTGGATTGGACCTCCCTTCTGTCTGCAGCAGGAGAAAAAGGGTCAGACTGAGACTATCCTTTACCAGTTTGTGGATATGGTTTTGATTCCTTGGGGCTGAGAGCTGTAGTTGGCATTAGGTTGCTCTGACTGAGTATAGGAAATCAGAATGTAACTGAAACAGGAAAGGGATTAGGAGGATGGAAAAAAGGGAAGGGATACAACCACAACCGCAAAACAGTTCCTACTGCATGCAATTCATCCCATGCCTATTGTGCTCAGCTCCCTTTTCCCATGCACTTGTTTTTGATCTACAGCACACGCGACGGTGGTAACTACTAAAACCAAGGGAACATTTGCAAGCTATCAAAGGAGGTGGAGTCACTCAGGCAACTGTAAAGGGAAACTGCTATTTCTCAGGATATTTATAGAAGGGTACCCCCACTGCCATTTGTGCTTCAGGGAGGTCCTTCCCTTGATTACTGATAGTGTGTACTTTAGTCATGTGTGGTGCAGCAGATTGGGCTCAGCACTGTGAGCCACAGTTCCCCTTTCCCAGAGCTTCCTTTGAACTTTGCAGCCCTATGCAATAAACTTATGTGTGGTGCTGGGCTGGCCCACCCAGAGAGTGAGATATTTCTTGGAAGCTGTCTTCCACTTCCCTATGGCAAGCTACTGTGAGAATGCTATGGTAGAATAGCACTGCTTCTCCCTCCCCTCCTTGCTCCAGCCTGCCCGCTGCAGGCAGACGAGGACTATCCCCACCAGACCAGCACCCTTTGTTCAGTGTCGTCTCTGATTTGGGACTTTTCATGACTGTCCCGCTCTGTGTGGACTGCTTGCAAAGCAGGATGTTCAGGGACAACATTACATTTGCCCAAAGCCATTGTTTCAGCTTTTGTTTTTAATTGCAGCGTTCTCAATAGCTGGCCTTTTTTTCCTTTTCTTTGATTATGAAACAAGGCTATGTTCCATGTGTTTCATTACTGATGGTGCCTTTCAAATCTCTCACCCATTCTCAAAACAACAGTTGGAAAATACTTTTCAGGTCCCTCTTCTCAACAACAGCTGATGTACTTTCAAAGACTTTGGTTTAAGATGAGAGAAGGGAAGGGGATACCAGAAGGGCCAAGCAAACCCGTCAGCTCTCTTATCCAAACACACTGTCACTCCCATGATTGATGGGATCCTTGGCCATCTCTGGAAGGCTTTCAAACACACTCTGTTCTGGAGTGGTGTGAGTTTCAGAGGGTCATTCTGGCAGGTGTGACTATACGCAAATTAAGCGTTAGCTCCCCAAATAAATACTGACTCCAGGAAGATAACAAGTACCATTTTCACAACTCACTATCTGTGAGCAAAGCAAATTGTCTTAAAGCTTAGGGTTATTCTGGAAAGACTCTGAGAACTTTACAGTTCACTAGGCACCGAGCATTAAGTTTAGTCATACACTACTTCTGCCAACAAATATATGCTTCACACCCAAAACTGTGAGTGTATGTTTTTATTCTATGCTTTAAAAAAGAATAAAAAACCTCACCATATATTCAAAGTAAACTTTTAGTCTGGTATCGAGGAAAGTATCCTGTTTACTCAAAAACGTCTTCAAGGGCTAGTTTATCAGCAGGAAGAGGCTTGTGATATAGCTATTTTTTCACTGAGAAGAAAAAAAAACTCATTTCAAATGGCTTTAAAAGGGTTCCAAACTTGAAAAGCAGCAGCCTTATGTCCATTGTTGATACAAGACAAATATTTGATACAATATAAAGTTAAATGTGAATGTGACTCTACTTGACAATTTGAAATACACTGTCTAAATGGAAAGATCAAATAACTATGCACACCAGTTTTTATGTCCATATATTAGAAAGACATGTTTTTCTAGTGTTTTTGTCTACTGTGAACCATGACTAAAATGTGTGTATCAGCCTATAAATGCACTGCCCTGACACCTGTTTCAATGTCAAGCAAAAGCACTTCCTTCTGTTTCCAGAAAGTGAACCACCCTCTTTTTTCTTTTATAGGTAATAATTTGTACACACAATACCTTCCACCTAAATTTCCAGAAGTGGGAAAAGTCTCCCTATACCTTTGGGAGACCCAAATGTGTGAAGTGAGGAAGAGAGAATGTGTTAGATTCCCAGTGACCTAGGGAAATTCAGAGCAGATGTAAAGAAACAAGTCCATTTCATCCCTCTGCTAACGTGTTGCTGTAGCTATTAAACCTTACTCCCGTCACATTAAGTCAGTGGAGAGTTACCCACACAGCTCATGGATCTACTTGGAAATGTGCTTTTTCTGTGTTTTCCCAGGGTTCTCTGGAGAACAATAGGCTCATAGGTTTTCTTTGTAATCGGCATGGGTGGGTCAAAAGAAGAAACCCCAAATACTGTGTGATATTCATGGGTCTATACATTTGGCGGGGCTCAGTTTTGCCAGCAGGCAGATGGGTAGGAATCAAAGACTCTATTCAGTCACTGTACGAGCTTTGCGGCTGCTTCCGGATGAAATACTCTGGGAATTTGCCTTTATGCTGGAAAATGCTGGAATTAATTTTGCTTTTACAATTGCACTAACCGTGGTCAGTGCTTCATCCCCTGTCACTGAAGGACAAGAGACATTTTCTGCTATGGATGAGTCAGATTTGTCATGCGCAAAAATCTTGCCCTTGGCAGATTTTCATAATCAAGGCCATTTCTCATTATCATTGATGCTGCAATATTTTTTCCTCTGCTTCACCAGCTGCCTCAGATCCCTGCCTCTTTAAAAGTCCCAACTAACTTGTCACAGGGGCCCAAACTCCCACACGTGTCTGAGACTGGAGCATTTTAGCACTTTACAGCCTACTCAAATTGGGTCATTGTGCCTGTGCCTCCAGTCTGCCCTGGTACATGAATCGCCCTTTAAATAAGAACTCTTATTTACCATTATACAACTTTAATGTTATAAAGGCAACTAGACATTTCATTTACAACTGGGTTCCGAATCCTGGCCTTGAAAATGTCATTCTGGTTTTTATTTCTTGAATACTTTTGTTTTGAATATATTGTCAGTGATTGAAAGCGTATACAGGGTGGGAAGGGAAAAGACAGCAGAAGAGTCACCACATTACATAGCTTGTGAAAGGCTGGAACAGGATGGTTGCTGTAGAACAATGCACATTTAGAAAGGCGCAGAGCCTGTTCTGGCAACTTTAAGGAGCTCTAAAGTGATGTGGATGTAATATGTCCCCAGCATGAGGCTGCATTACTCTGCCAGAGTACTGCAATGGAGAAGTACTGCCAAAGGGTAAATGCAGAAAAGTTCCCAGTATCTCATTGAACATGGAAGCTATGGAAAGCAGTCATAGAGGATGCTTTGTTGGTGCAAATACAGGAGGGATAGGGCTGATAAAGGGAGGGAATTACTCTCTTCCACCACCACTGCCCCCATATATGTTGACAGAGCTGTCTCTATGGACCTATTATAGATCATGGAGAGACATCAGCCCTCTGTGGGAAATACTAGACTATTTCAGAACCTACTTTAAAAAGGAATAAATATTTCCCTACTTCACAGTGTGTATTGAGTTGATAGACACTGACTACAAAAATACTCTGGCATGACTAGTTCATAGGCAGATGTCTACATTGTAAACTTTACCTGACTAAGATAAAATCCCACCCAAAACAACTCAACCCTGCAAGGACATCTTCCAGGGTTGCCTTATATACCCCTTGACCTCCCTGAGCCTTTTCATAGGGAGAACCTTTGATGCCAGCATGGCAAATAGTATTTGTATTGTTTGAGGTTGTTGAATTGGGGTCCATGGCCTTTGCATAGGTCTTCAGGAACAGATACTCCAGCAGCAGAAGCTGAAGGAGAAAAAAATTTTATAAAATACATACATACGCTCAAACACACACATGAACACATGTATGTATAGATATGTAGACAAAAAGTCATATTTTTGTGCTGAGTTTGGAAAAAGTGTCTTAAGTGTGCAGGTACTTGATTAATAAGACCTTATTTATCCCTTACTAGTCCTTACTTGGTGTCATTACCTTGAGGAGGTGGCACAGGGTTAGCAATCCATGATAACACATGGACCCACTGAGTCAAGGGTCACAAAAAGCCAGAAGAGCAGATTCAAACTGAGTGTCATGTATGTAAAATTAATAAAACTGAAGAGTTGCTTCTTGTCACTTTACATGCACAACTATAAAATTCCTGCTAAACTAATTCCTTAGTGAGGCATATTCTTTTGTGACACTGAATATGGTTTGGTCATGAGCTACCATTCTAGTATTTTAGGCATTTGCTAATTTACTGTAAAATTTTAATTATGTTGTACTTTTAGTTTATTTGAAAAAAAACCAAACAAATAAAAAAAATAAAACCAGCCAAGCAAACAAAACACCACCCATCCAAAAAAACCCAACAACCCAGGAATGTCCAAATTTAATTGGTTAGACCTAAAAAATGAATTAAGTGGTAGCAGTGCTATGGATATTCTTTTCTTCCTTGTTGGGCAGTTGGCTAATAGGTTGGGTTGCTCTGAAGGTTGTTCCCAAGCATTGGTTTTGATCTGTGGCAGGAATCCAAACTCAACTTACATGTGTTTCTAGTAATGTAGTAGTACAGTGATTACCTAAATCAGGGAGATATGTTACCTAAACTTGTTATGTACTCCAAAGCTAAGCTGAAGCCTACAGAAGATGATGGAGGTCAAGCCTCCATTCATATCCTTTCACATTCCATTTCATTTTTTTCATCAGGGTAGGCCCTCAGTATACTAGAAATGGGATGGGTGTTTATTATAAAAGGGGATGTTATACAGAGTTTTTATTCACCAAAGTGCAGGAGGAAAGGGGATAAGGCAAATAACAGTTTCTGAAGAGGAAATCCTACAGAGAATCAACCTTGGAAATAATGAAGTTAGGCGGAGAAACACTTGCCAACGTCCCTGTAGTGATGAAAATATCTGAGACTCAAGGAGAGGTGTGAGGAGCAAAGGGGACACAGAGGAAGGAAAACACACAAGCAGGGGAAACAGACTGTTTGGGAGGCTATTTGGGAGCCTATTTTTAGATAGTCTCAATACTATGCTTCAATAAAAACACTCAAAGAGTGAAAAATCAGTGTGAGAACAGCTTCTGCTTGCTCTTACCTATGTGTCATCTACTTCTGTGAAAATACCTACATTCTGGTTTATTTAAAAATGAATGTCTACCCTGAAAAACATGTAACAATGACTTTTCTCATAAGCCTAGGTAGAGACATTATATCGATGTTAATGATTTATATGACTTTAGTGAAAGCTGTTATGTTTAGATACCATACAAATAAAAAGCATTGCTATCACCTGTCATAATACCCTATATTGTTGTAGGTTAAGATAAAAGTCCATTAGAGTGATTGGCTGACTTACTGCAAGAATTCAAAGGGTGTTTATCTTGATTAATTAAAGACCTGTAATTACAGCAGTTTGACCTCGAGGAAGGTAATTACTCCACAAAAGCTCTCTACAGGAAACCAGACATTAGCCTTGGATAATTAGCTTGACATTCACAAGCTGCCTGTATCAGAATGCAGATGGTTTGGCAACACCAGCATGAAAACAGCATCTACAAATGCTGCATGAGCACCCCCCAGAAAAGCAACTGCCTGTCAATGATGGCTAAGTGAAATTATTTTCTTGATGGCTTTTATAACTGGCTTTAAGAAAAATCTTTTTTCCCAGAGACAATTTCCCATGGAGGAAGATGGAAGAAGTGGATGGCAGCCTGGGAGACTGACTCAATTTATTATGGGAAAAAGTAGATGAGGCTGGTTCTGTAAACTTTTCTGTTATTCCTGGTCCTTCTGACAGTGATTATTCTTCTCATGCCTATTGGCACATTCTTCAATCCTTCCTTTCTTTCAGTGTCTATAGGGTTTATATTTAGGATGCAGTAGGCTCCCTACATATGGTCCAAATACATCTCAGTAACAATCAAAGAAAAAAATATCATTGAATTTATGCTAAAAGTTGCATCATTTGTACACAAAATAAAACTGAGTTTTGGTTTGGATTTACAGTTCCAACTTCCATAGATCTATAAATAATGATTCAATTAGTCCTGTAGAGATGTTTTAACGTATATTCAACATGTAGCTTAAAATAAGCTCTCTAAGTAGACTTCACAATTCTTGAATAAACGAGAATTCAGGATTATTTAGTGTCCTTCCCAAATGATAGCCACATTTTAACCTATATTTCCATTTTTTTCTTGAACAAAATTTTATACTGTGTGTCTTCTTGGGTTATACATCTCATGTAATTTGCATAATGAAAGAAAAAAATTGTCATTTGCAGCATAGCAATGTATGGTGGCCCAAGACGCTGAAATGCCAACCTTCTTTATGTCTGTCTAGAAGGTACAGAACAAGAGGTGTATCTGTTACAAATGAGCATTTCAGCAAATGATCAGTCTGTGAATTTGGGGTGGTAGCCCAATAACCCACAGCAGCAACCAGAATGCCTTGGCCCTTGCTCTGAAGGCACAATCATGACAGAGCCACTTATTCCTCTGCATATTCAGTGTGCCCCACCACACTGTTGGGGTGGCAGTAGATCCTGTCAGCTAGAGACAGTCAGTGGCACAACATCTCACCAAGAAGGGCTGGTCACAAGACAGGCAATTTGCCATGTCTCTGTTTAAATGGTAGACTCTGGTTTGCATCTGGATCAAACAGCAGTTTTGCCCAGACCTTGCTCAGATCCAGAACAAGTGAGGACTCCTTCATGGCTCTAACCTTTCTCCTAATGTCTTTAGGATGCCTGACTTTATCTTCACACATCTCTTCTCCTAACATTGCATACAATGGGCAAATGGTCTGGTAGAAACAGCGATAGCGCACTGCTTCCTGATGCTGCCAGGTAAAATTACTCTCTGAACCTCAGGGAAAAAGTATTTGAGAAGACCTAAATGTGAAATTGCCCTAAACCAAACATTCTCCTTTGCAGTTTTACTGGAAGACACCCGTGTCACACATATAAATGGCACTAGGATCAGATCCTATGTCAAAACCGTCACATGTGTTACTAGTGCAAGAGTGGACCTTTGGAGAATTCATATGCACAGTCTTGGTTAAAGCTTCTCATGCTATTTAAAAAAAACTAAAATAATATTTTTAAAATCTTTTACATTAAAATATCATTTTATAATAAGTTATAATGTATATAAAGTTTTGTAGTAAAAATGTAGACACAGAAGTTCAATCTCTAAGATGACATATTCTTACATGTCTAAAATTTACAATATCATAGGTATCCTGGTAAGAAGCAAGAGAATAGCTACATATAAATAGGAGAGACATAACTTTTTCATTGTTTGTATTAAAATATTTTATTCAATGTCAGAATATTCTATTATCTCAGATGCAATTTTAAAAGCAGAATGTTACAATGTCATTTTGTTCTTCTTGCCACAGACATTTTTTATGATGGAAGACATGCTTTGTGAATCAAGAAAGGATCTAAAAGGAGGATGAGTCGAAAAAATTGAGTGAGTTATTGAAGTGCTGGAAAATGAGTGTTCATGGGTTTTACTGGGGAACATTTCCGTCTGCTTCTTCTGTCTGCCACTGAACATTACAGTGTTTAGCTTTTCATCAGCTAAACCACTTTCAGTATGCCTTCTGCAATTGTCCATAAACTTAATAGAAGAAAGGACTAGACTATCTTACAGTTTTTATCATTTGCAGATGAAATGGAGAACAGGGGAGAAGAAATCCCCCTCTCGAGTTAAATATGTTTGTAGTCCTTTCTTTTAACTGTTGTTTTTCCCCTCTCACAAAGGTGTGAGGTGGATGAGGAGTTCTAGAATAAATATTAACAAATGTACTTCTCCTGTATTTATTTGTCATTCACTTATGTTCTAGTTTTGTCATAAGCAGTGTTTTATTGCTCAACTAACTGAATAATATCTGTATTTGTTAAGTGTTGTTTGAACCTCCCTAAAAGTAAAAAAACAAACAAACAAACAAAAGAAAATATATATAGAAAGAAAGCTTTTGTTGCACTGAAAAATGTTAACTAACCCTGCAGAAGAATGTGTTAATCCAAGAAGATTTGCCATACATAGGGAACCGTTTGACAGACAAAATTAATGCCATTCCTCTCACCATTCCCAACACCTATTCTTGCCCCTGATTTGCCTCTCTGTTACATTAAGGAATCTTTAGAAATGTCCTTAAATTGTCCATTATGCTCACATACATTCACAGATGTTCACATTCAATATCTCAAACGTGATGATTTTGCAGGCAGGTCCATAATCTGCAGAGGCACATTTACACTGCTCCATGGAAGGCTATGGGAATGCAGGCAAGGACCTAATCCTTGTCTTGAGCAGCTGCAGTTTTCTGCTGAAGCAATTCAGCATCACTGAATATGGTTCTGGTGGTGACACACTGTCAGCATTAACAGAGCTAGCTGGTCTAAACCTGACTCAGGTGTGTCTCATGACGTTCGACTATTTTTCGGGCATCCCAAAGAAAATGCAAGGTTTGCAAAATGGATAAATTTTCACAAAAATCAGCCTGCCCACAGTCCCTTTCAGCCTCACTTCCCAAATACTTATGGTCTGTTATCTGTCAGAAATATCTCCTTCCAAGGCCATACACAGAGTGTCTCTGCTGAGGTACACACAGGTGCATCAGCACAGTCACAGGACACTTTCTTTGGGTAGAAAGAAAATTAAGACATGCTATTCACAAAACCACACAGGAAGCACAGAAAAAGAATCTCTCCTTGTCTGACTTATTTAAATATTAATAATTAAAACAATTCTAACTTATTCTTGCCTTAATCCTGACTCTTGGCAACTCCCCTCAATGTAAGAACATCCTAAAAGTAAATGTTCCTATGGCTGCTTGAGATGTCCATGTGAGGGCCAAGAGGTAGGGGTGGCCCTCAAACACCAAGTGGTGAAATCCTCCCGGTGTGAAGCGTTTCAGGAAAGTGAAATGGTAACAGAAGCTATGGAGGCTCAGGACTACGAAGGAGGACCTTGTGTGGATTCCTGATCTTCTAGGTAGCATTGCCACCTCTGATAGTTCCTTCAACTTGCCTCCAAATTCCATGCTTCATGACATATCCATAATCATGAATGACACCCTTGCAAACACACAGACATCAATCCAGTCTTCCTTCAATAGCACTGAAAATCCACAGAGCAGGGTTTACAAATGACAGTGTGTGCCAACACTGGAAATTAATATGCTGGTAAAGGTACCTTTTTCAGTTTCTCACTTCTGTCCCATGCCATGAAATTTCACAGGGCTGAGAACCATCCAAGCTGCCTCCAAGGCCTAAGGGTCAGTATTACAGTGAAGTGAGAAAAGGACACATATCTTACTTTTCCACTCCACACAGCCATGGAGTTTAAGTTTACCTCTTTCTAGATGTTCCAGCCCATGCAAAAGGGGAGGAGAAAGCAGCTGCTCTTTTCCAAACCCATTCAGTCCTTATTCCTGACAGTCTTTGCCAAAAAAGTGATCAAATACAGTGGTGGGGCATGGGCCATCTTGGGGATGGGGGAGGGATTTTGGATATGGCTATTTTTCCTTCAGAAAATAAGGTAAATCCCAACAAAAAGCCACTGGAACCAAACTAGTGACCCTGAATGTGATGCCTCCTAAGTCTGCTTTTAGAAAGGTAGCTTGTTATGCATACGGGATGAAAAACTGCATCCTGGAAAAACACAGAAAGTACATACATAAAGAAACACAATGAAACAACTGCTTTGTGTTTATATTTCCATGGGACAGTGCCAAGTATCTCTCAGCCTGTTACCCATATAATATTTAGTGTACCATATGTTTTCTAAACCAGTGGATTAAACTCCCCCATGGTTGTGAAAAACATCAGTGTATTTGTTCTGGACTTCCTCTCCCTGCATTTGTTGTTAATTTACAAGTTTCTCACATCCCTCTGACAATTTCTGCCTGTCTGTTTACATGTTTTAGATTTCTGATGGAATGTATATATTGCCCTTACTGCCACCCAAGATCTGTTGCCCATTATTCCCAGGAACATCAAAAGCTGCTCAGCCATATTGTAGTGGACATTTGAAAACACAGGCCAGGGGTATCTGTCATGTCTTTTCAGTCCCAGGCTCCTTGATGCCTGCTCAGAGCACCATCTCCCTTCACAGAGAAGACTGTCAGGTGTCAGTCTCTGTTAAAAGCTCAGGAAAAGTTTTAATCTAGATCTTTTTGAGTGAGGCAGAATGAGAACCAGAGACTCCTAGTTCTAACTTAGCCTCTGTCACAGCGATTTTAGCTGTGACATTCGACGGTCAAGCATTATGCCAGAAGCCAGTGAGGGAGCTGGTTTTTTGCACATCATGGTTTTACACATCTGTACAGTTGGAGATGCACACGTCCTCTCATTTTCAGAAGCTCAGCCCTTGAAGATACAATCGCCAGTGCCACCCATTTTTCCTACTCTCAGGTCTCTGACCTGCCAAATGGAAAATGGTGTTTTATTAACTCCCATTCATATAGGTATATGAATTCCACAGGAACTCTAATATAAGGCACAGCTTTAAAACTCTTTTAATGTTACTGATATCTGTGCTGAGGATTAGGGAACTTGGTTGAAGCATAAGGATTCTTCTGTGTGGTTTCTACTTCTCCTGGAAGCAGAAAATATGAAACACAAACAAAACTGGAGTAAAGACTAGCAGAACTGCTACCCTCCTTTTGAATGTATAAACAATTGGCCATGCATTCATGATGGCTTGCAGAAAATATTCTGGAAAATGTGTTTGTTAGTGAAAACCTGACTGGAGCAACAAGTATAGAGAAATGATACATTCTGATTTGTAAATGTGACTGTTCTTTGCAGGAATCTTCTTGTCAGAGGGGCACCCACCCTCACTGGAGATGTACAGTTATGACATCTGCAACACTCACATCAAACATCACAAACTATTTGGCTCTGGGTGCCTGCACAGAATGAAGCTGGTCAAGACCGGTCACTTCCACAGAGGTTGCTGCCACTCTTGGATGTGGCTGGGCACCTCATGCCAATACGGAGCCTCAGCCATGGTATACGGGGAACTTGCTCATTAACACTGGGAAAAATGATGAAGCTGTCACTTTAAAACACCACAGCCATATTTTTCAAAGTTAGAGCGTGGGTCAGAGCTCATTTCTGATGTGAGGGCAAGCGGTGAGCTGTGTCTAAATATTCTGAAAATGCATTCATTTACTTGAAAAGATTTGGCTTACGCAATGTGATAAATGTTTAGTTGTCACATTACCTAACCTGGAAAAGTCTGCATCTATTGCTGGGAACCAAGGCAATGGGAAAAATGTCAAAAATTCATTGTTTCAAGTAGGAAAACAAAGTGAAAACCTTCTCACAGATTGTGGCTGGGAAGAATATTAACTGGTGCTCAGCTACTCGTAAGTGCTTCATACCAAACTCCCATTGACTACAATGACATGACTGTGTCCTGTGGGAACGAGACTCTCGAAATTTTTTTGAGGAGCTGACCTTTCTTGTAGCCTGGGCCTTTAACAGAATATGAGGCAGCAAAAACTGTTTTGACATAAGCACATTGTTTTGACTTTTTTGCTGCTGTCCCTCAGCAAGGACTGGGAGCGTTCCTGCAACTGTTAGTCAAAATCCAGAGCTGAGACTGACTGACAAGTCTCAGTGATTTGTCACCGCCTCGTTCCCATTGCTTTCACAAGCAAACAGCAGCTCACTGCCTCTGTTGACCTGCCCCGCTCAGTCCAGACTGTTGCTTTCCATCAGATGGATGAGAACTGTGGAGGAAACCATCTTGTCCAGACCACCAGGTAGGGCTGGTGAAGCACTGGCATGGATCATCAGGGGATGTTAGGAATTCCTGGCACTGAATAGTTTTAAGAATGGGTTTGGCAAATGTCAGTCAGGAATAACGTAATTCTGTGAGATATTTGGGTTGTACCAGAATTCTCCACCTATTACTGAGCTTCTCAGAAGTAAACCAAGTAAAAATCTCCTTTACTCTGTACAATTAGGCAGGGAAGGACTAGGGCTTGGTCCGGGGGCGGGGGGGAGGAAGAGTACCCATTAATAACCACACAGCCAACACTGTCAGCCTCATGCCAACTTCCAGCATCATCAGAGACCAGCTCCCAGTGCTGTCAGAGCAGACATAGAAACCAGACTGACACAGTTTAGGCAGAGGGCATGGGGACCTGTCTCCTGCACTGCCCACGTGTCTTCAGTGCCACTGCCACAGCTTTCACTGGGGCTTGCCCCAGCAATGCCCCCTGTCTTACTGTGGATGCACATATGGAAGGAACAAAAAGGCACCTTCAGTCTAGACAGTCCCCACATCTTCCTAACACCCTCCCTGCCTGCTGGGTTTGGACTTGCTCTGAGGAGGACATGTGTGGGGACCCTCAGGATGCCTATCTCAGTCCAAACGTATGTATGTACGCATGTCCAAAGAAAGGTGGCAGCTGGGCTATAGATTATCCCTGCCTCCAAGGCAATTTCATTGGTCCTCTAGGCGAGAAAACTGCTGTGAGTTTGCAGGTGGAGCATGTTGGTGTGGTACAGTGGGAAGGGACTGTGCATTGTGCATTTCCGCGTAGATACACAGACTATGTCCTGAGGATGCAAGCGTTGCCATCTTCTTTACAAAACAGCCACAGGAATGTAAAAGTTGTTAAAAAATGCGATAGGCAATGTCTGGTCAAAGTGCTGTCCAGAGAAATGGCAGGTGTTTGTTCTCATGGGACCTCTTCATGTCACAGCTCGTCTGCATATTAAAAGGGATCATTTGTGTGTGAAGGGGTAAAGAAGGGTCAGGGTCACATTGTTCTTTGCTTGCTTTGTTCTGTTAGAACAAAGCAAGGAGTCAAACTTGAATCCACAGAGCAGACGGGCAGCCAAACTGCATGCTTGGGAACCTGTTTGCATTTGTAACTAGCATAGTGTTAATTAAATTGAAATGAATTCACAGGCACAGTTTCTGAGCTGGTTTGTTTTTCTATAAAACTTTGTTTCAGGGATAAGAGGGAAAGAGGAGAGACGTTTCTTTTGTGCGTGCATGTGAAATTTAAGCACACTTAAACACTTCAGCCTTCACTGCATGCATGGTGCAAATCACAAAAAGACAATTCACAGTCCAGAACATTATTATAGTCCTCACAGTAACCATACTTGAGTTTTTCTTTTTTACCAGCAATTGTACAAGGAGTAAAATAGGATATTTACATTGTCAGTAAAACTTGGGGTTTAGCTCATTTAAAATATATGATTCCTATGAATAACAGCTCCAAATTTCAGCTGCAATTAAATTATGTGTCACCTCATTAGTATTCAACATCACCACTACAGCTTTCAGTTGCAGCTCTGCCATATAAAGTGTCCATGTGAACACAGCACTGAACAGGCTCTGTCTTTCTAAATCAATCTATATCAAGTTATTCAGTGATACTGTCCTGGTTTCAGCTGGGATAGAGTTAATTTTCTTCTCAGTAGCTGGTGCGGTGCTGTGGTTTGGATTTGGTGTGAGAACAATGCTGATGGCGCATAGATGGTTTTGGTTGTTGCTGGATGATGTTTACACTAAGTCAGGCACTTTTCAGTTTCTCAGGCCCTGCCAGCCAGAGGGCTGGAGGGGCACGGGACATTGGGAGGGGACACAGCCAGGACAGGTGACCTGAACTAGCCAAAGCAATATTCCATACCATATGATGTCATCCTGAGTATATATAAGCTGGGAGAAGAAGAAGGAAGGGAGGGACATTTGGCATTACAGTGTTTGTCTTCCCAAATTACTGTTACGCATGATGGAGCGCTGCTTTCCTGGGGATGGCTGAGCACCTGCCTGCCCATGGGAAGTGGCGAATGAATTCCTTGTTCTGCTTTGCTTGCATGCGCGGCTTTTGTTAACCTATTAAACTGCCTATCTCAACCCATGCATTTTCTCACTTTCATTCTTCTGATCCTTTCCCCCATCACCACACCGAGGGGGGTGGGGGTGGTGAGTGAGAGGCTGCGTGGTGCTTAGTGGCCAGCCACGGTTCAACCACAACAGATACACACAGAGAACAGACTTTCTGCCTGGTTTTAGACTTTGCTACCAGTCTGCGCTTGCAAGGCTGAGGGATGTACACAGCACATTTGACTTCAATCTGTGAGACACACAATAAGCACATTTCCATTTTAAAGTCACCCTCCAAAGCAGAGCTGAAACTGATAAAATAGCCCTATAATTACTGAAAAAAATAATAAAGAGAAAGAAATATGTTGCTCAAGCACAAAGAAAGAGGACATTTAGATGGGCTATGAGGTGGCTAGCACTGCTGTGTTTGCGACGTCATTCGTGTCTGGTTTAGCTGTGAATATATAGCTTATAGAGTCGTGGGACTTACACACCTCTGAATTGTTGACAGAAAGTCGCAAGTGTCTGTACGCATCTGTATCCTTCTCCTTGATACAGTGAAACAGTAGAACTGAACTACTGTTCTATGAAGTCATACCGATGTCAGACATACCTATGAAGCACACAGTTATATTTTTCAAATAATCATACGCTTATGTGATTTCATGGTCTGGTCAGAGTGCGGAGAGCCAGCTTGCTCTGTCCCCACTTCTGGAGCTTACCTTTTCCATTTATTCAAATAGTTCAATTTATTTTGTTGGGAGTCGTGGTTCTCACATGTAAAGAAATAGGTTCACATAGGTGCACAGAAATCTGGCCTTCCTTGCTCCAACTACATCATTTTCTGTAGTTTAGGATCGCCCTGTTAAACTGTGAACATTACACTGTCTGTGAAGCTTGCTGCAGATGTATCAAGTACTTACAAGCTTGCTGCAGTGTTTTGTGGGAAAAGCAGGGAGAGCAGTGCCCTTCCCAGAGAAGGCTGGTGAGCTGTGCTCTGATGCCACTTCAGAACTTGCTTTCACTGGTCCCCTAAATACAAGGGGTGCAAGTAGGGGCTCTTTCTTCTGATCTAATAGATGTCAAAGCTGCCTAAGAATGTGTACCTTGAGAATGAGCTTTAGTTTGTCCACTTCTCACAAGAAAAAGTAACGGAAGGGGATCTCTGCACATGGTTTTGTATAATGCCAAGGGTGATCAGGCAAGAGTGGATGAATAGACTGTGACTTGGGGTAATAAAGTTCAGATCCAGACAGTTATCTAGGTGCCATGTGGGCGTTAAGACAGTCAACCACTGCTGTTGATCCCAACCTACAAGTTGTGGATAAAAAGAACACTGTTAGGAAGCAGTCGTAAACATTTTGGGAATGAATATACACCACAGAAAGGTATTTTAGTTAAAATGGAATGGTAAAAGAAAAAATAATTTTTTTGATGTGACCATTGTCTGAGCTTTATCTGTTTTAGTGTATTTAGATAATTGAGTTTCAGATGCATATGGATATTTGCTGACACTTTTTTAATCAGTGAAGAGAAAAGGGAAGTTCTGGGGCATGGGTCCTCTAATTCCATAACATGTCTAGATAGGTCACAAATATTCCTTCCCATTGACTGCTAGTGAAATGCAGTCTAATAGTTCATATCAACTAATGTCTAGATGCAGAAAATATTAAGTGATAAGTACTCATTAACAATAAATATTGATGTTTCATTTTTAGGCACCTGAACTTAGGTGAAATTAATTTCATTCCCTGTGATGGAAGAAATTAATCCCCCAAATGCTACTGAAACTAAATTGGAGTTTGTATTTCATTACTAGTACCCAAGTTGTTAAAAAACCCTCTAACAAGCTGCTGAGTTGGTGTTTGGAAGACTGAGGTCTAAACTTCTAGATTCCCTGGTTCACTTTCAAGAGTGCATCAGGCTTGTGACAGGACCCGGAGGAAACGGCTTCCTCTTTTGCAAGCTTTTTGCATGATCAGGGTTAATGAGAATATTTTGGAGTGGGTATGGACAAGTTTATGCCATCCATCAGGCATCGTCAATAAAAAACTGCTCTCACCACCCTCTTTTAGATGTAGTATCTGGGGTACCTTTGCTGGTCACAGCTGGCAGAACAAGAAAAACAAGTAGGAAAGTCCAAAGTCATTTAGAGCCTTGTAGGTCAAAGTTGACACCTTTGTTTCAATCTGGAAAAACAGCAGGCGAGCAGCAGAGATCACAAAGCACTGTGTCACATGTTCCCATGCTGAGGAGCTGTCAGCAGAAATCCAATTCAAGGATTGCTAGAAAAACAACAGATAACAAAAGGTTTGTTTTGCTTCATTTCAGCTGAGTTCTGAGGTTACCAGCCTTTACAGAATGACAACGACAATGTACATTTTTATAGTCCAACAGAGTTCAGAGCCCTGGTAAGAAAGCAAAGCAGTGCTTGGTCAGCTCCACACAGGCACAACAGTTCAAGGGTTCGTGTTTATTCCCCTCGCAGCTAAGCTGTTTTCCCAAGAACATCTTTGTTACTTTTTGCCATAAAACAAAAGGTCAGGTTTGATGTTGCTCCTAGAAATATTCTTGTTGTTCTGTTTGTTTATATAACCCCCTTCTTCCATCTGATGGAGAATGAGCTCTGCTTCTTAATGCCAGCTGCACACAGGATGGTGAGAAGAATGACAGCCTCCAAAAGGGGCTGGGGAAGGGGGACACAGAAGGGTGAAGGAAATAAAGAGAAAACAAGCAGAGTTTTGCCTCTGGCCATTTGCAAACAGCTTGTGAGATCCTCACATAACACACATTGCTGGGTAGCCTGTGACGTTTCTGAACACACAAGCTGTCATTTCCTCACAAGGAGTCAGCACCGCTAAACCCTTTCAGGCAACGTGGGTGGGCTCTTTAGAAGACACAGTGTCTCATCCCATTCAGGAACTGCCCTCTGTCACTGCTCTCCTGGCACGCTGAATGTTTGTTGTTTAAGTAAATAAACTAGTTGGTGTCTCAGGCTAGCTGTGAATGCTGTGTCCTCCCACCACCACCCTTTCCTAGCCACTCCAGGGAACAAGAGAAAAAAAAAAAAAGAAGAAGAAAAAAGCCAAAAGCAACAACAAGATGAAAAAGTCCACAGGGAGCTCCAATGCCACCCACTAAGCCTCAGCCTACAAATAATCAGTGACCAAATGGTGTCATTAGAGGCCCCAACATCCTGTCAGCACTCAGCCTTCCGATGGGAAGTCCATGGTGGAGGTGATTTCAAAACCATCTTTCCTGTCTCTTTCAAAAAGAAGTTTCTGGGAAATGGCCATCACAGGATGCTTCAGTTTTCCTTCGTTTCTTCCAAATGAAACTTTCACATTCCAAGTCAGTGGTCATCTTCAGCAAAACCGAAGGAATATTGTTTGAAGCCCTGTGGTCAGCCTGCCTCCTTTCTAGGCCAGGACATGTATTCGATGTAGAAGAGTGTTTTGTCAAGGATGAACAAACAAGACTGTGAACAGGTTTCATTAGTGTTTTACTGCATCCCCACTGTCTCTTTTTTCTATCTTGATGTTAAGCTAAAACAGGGGAAACAGCTATCTTCTACCATACAGATTATCTCTAAGTTAATATGAACTTTTCATATTGGCTGGCACAGCATACATTTTTTTTACCATTCCCTTTTTCATATATTTCTTTTGGTGAATCCATGAGTATTCAGGTCATCCAAATGTACAAACTTGATTAACTAAAGCAGCTGGCTCTGTATGTAGTCAGTGAGAAAAAAATCAGGACAAATCAGAATAATTCCAGTAACTCCTCTTTAAAATCACTGTCTGCATGTTGTCTCCTTCTCTCCCCATCTCCTCCTTTTGCTCTCTCCACTGTCTCTCCACTGCTGGATCTACAAAGAGCCAGTGATTTAATAAATTAAATGAATTCTTCACACATTGGTCTTTGGGCCTATCTGCTACCTGGGAACAAAATTTCTCACTGAAACACTGCTGCTGGAAAAATCATTTGTCTATTCATTGTGCAAACAAAGTTAATTCAGCAAAAAAATACTGAAAGGTGACAGATCACAAGTGTTTGCTCTATCGGTTCTGCTTTCCTCTCTAAATATGTTCACCTGTTTTGAGGGTAGATTGATGAACATCAGCCACAATAGGAGGTAAGGCATAGATGAATTCCATCACTCAGTGCAGGATGGCTAAACTGAATGGGTTCTTTTGCTTAGCAAAACGGGCTTCCAGAAGTGCTTGATTCAGTGAAAATGTCATAAATCATGTGTTAGCCACTGTGAGCTGTGGTGGTGGTTCATCGATTTCCCTAGTCTCTCAATGCAATTGTTCATAAACAATCTTAAAAAGACACTTCTCAGAGTTATCAGCACCTCTCAATTAGACAAGCAGGGCAACAAGGCTAAACCCACAGGCTGCGAGGGCTCAGTCCCCAGAATCTGTCAAGACAGGCAGCAGTGAGCACAAACAGGTTACTGGAAATCTCCCCTCTAAACCCCAGGCCCGCACAAATCACACTGTCTCATCATACCACTTGGATCTCCTGTTCCCAAAAGGACCAAGATTCAAAATTTAGAGGCAGATTCTTAGGTCTGAGTTTCTCCTGAGTTCAGCAGTGTTTGCCATCATATGAACTCCATCAGTCTGCATCTGAAGCTCATACAAAAAGCAAATAACCACCCCCAAACCCTAAACCCCCAAGCCTTAGAAGTAAGACTCATTTCTATTCTTCCATTCAATTTCTTTATTGTCACACAATCCTCGACAGGGGGTCTTGTCACTACAGAGGTGCGTTTCACTTCTATAAATAGGCAATATAAATGAAAATCAGTCTAACGGCAAATCTAGGACACACTGTGGATAAGAACAGAAAGTGACAACAAAGTCACGAGTGCTTGATAGCAGCTTCAGCAGTTCCTGCATGGCCTGCTTTCATCTTTGTAAAATCCTAACTATTTATCTGATTATGAAACCAAAACACATCCTGCATTTGCCAAAGATTTCCACAAATTTTAGGTAAGCTTTGAAATTACAGCAAGGAAGGGTCTATTACTTTCAGGGAGAAATAAAGTGGTTTCATGACATCACATGTCTCCTTCCTCCTTCCCTTCAAATCAAGCAAAGTTTAATATTCCAGTTGCATTTGCCTTGGCTGAAACTGGAAAAATCAAAGCAAAAAGGGATCCACACACACACAAAAAATTGATTTAATACAGAACTTCAAAACTCTAATAAAAGCTGTGAAGAAAATCTTAGCACTCTGATTCCCTCATGCAGAAAAATTCCTCAGGTGATAGGTTAAGCCACTATTGGCATAATTAAAGGGATGTAAATAAGTAAAAGCATATCAAATAATATGGCCCAAATAATTTTAAACCCTTTTGGAATTCTATTGGCTATGGGAGTCAGCTGTGATTACAAGTAACTGGAATCAATATGTTTTGCGGTCAATATTTGTTCTGTATTTCGTATTAAGCTTCAGCTGACAGCCTGGGATTGGCAGGGTACAGCTGGTCATTCATACCCATTCCTCAGCCCCTTCAGAGTGGGGAGACACTGCTGTTCCCTGGGGCTGGGTCCTTACTATGGAAATGGTAGGTGTTTCTGGTCCCTGTTCTCAGTCAAGTTGCTGTCTTGATGGCACTGAGGACTTCCTCTCCTGATCAAGTGTGGAACATGTCTTCCCTTCTCCACCTGATTTGAAGACTCAGGAGGAGGCAGAAGCCCTTGCCCCTTCCCAGAGGCCAGATCCTGCACCATCTACCAGGTCCTCCTGGCTTTAGGGTGCAATCAGAGCTATAGGGTGACTAGCTGTTCTGTAGCTTTAGCGGTAGGCAGGACAATGGCTCCGGGGCCAGAAGGACTCCCTTCTCCATAGGGAACAATGGCATAAAGAATGCACAGCTACTCTGACACCTGTGTGGACTAGTCCACTCTAATTATTAAAGGTGCACAAACACCTACATACACACCCAGATTAACCACACAGTCACAGAAGTCTGTTGTCTGAATGAAACTGATCAAAAAGTACTCCTTGCATCTGGTTCTTGCAGAAGGGGTCTCAAAATAAACAGCAAAAATAAAAGGAAAGCGTCCTTCTGTTCCATGGAGACCATCAAAGTATCTTGCCACTTCTATCAAAATTGAATTTTATCAGCAGTCACAATCTTTCTTGGCCATGTCACTAATCTCAGCAGTTGACAACTGATGCCTGGGTTTACCATCAACTAGCTTTCCTATTTTGTAGTCTGCATGCTAATCATATGCATAACTAACGTGTCTGCCTGAAGATGTAAACCTGTATCCCTCAATGCACATGGGGTAAAGCCCTGTGTGTTGAGAGATGAAACCTCTACTAACAGAGCATTTTGAGTCATGTACGGCCACTCCAGTTTATGTTTCTTCAACTGCTATCTGCTGTGTGTGAATACTGAGCCTCACACAGCATCAATGAATCACCAAGCTACTGCTAAATGCCCTCTTAGAAAAAGCAAAGGGCATTTATAAGCATTGCTACCTTGCTTTGGGTCTCTGAGAACATTTGCTCTGAACATTACACCATGCAGTCTTAATGGTCAGATTCTTGAACTACAGTAAATATGTGCTTCTATGTTTCATTAATAAACCATAGTACAATCGTTCCCTGGTATAATTTTTACTGGAGCATTAGACTGGCCCTGGGGAAGGGAGGAGGAGGGACTAGTCCAGATTTTTAAACAGGCATTTCTACTGCACTCTACCTGAGGGAGAAGACACTTGTATTATCTGACAAGTAATAACTGAATCTGAACAACTGACTTTAGGCATATGTTTTAACTGGCAAGTTTGGGCCCATTTCAAAGTGATCACATAAAAAGCAGCAGGAATCCTGTTCAATGAATGAAACCTCAAATGAATAACAAACCTCTAAGCTAGTACTATCAGTGGCACACATTTTAGTTGTGCCAAGAATATAAACTCTTTATCAACACCTGTCCTCAAGGAGGAAAGAGGTGGGCAACCAACACTTGGAATACATTCGCACTTCAATAAAATATTGTTTTCTGCCCACACCAGACAGCAGTGGAAGGGCTTTATGGAAAGTATGTTTTGGGAACACGCATTTGTCTCCAAAGTATCTCTGCATGCTTCTTGGTGTAGCTTCACTAGTGGACTTCTGTAGACAGTGTTTTGTCTGCTGTTCTCCAATTTGTGAGATAGCATGCAGCCCAAATTCTCTAAATCACATGAATTATTTTGGAGCTACAGTGGAAAATCTGACTGCAGAACAGTAGAGTAGGTACAGATGATGAACAGCTCTCCCATGTAATAAGAATACCCTTAATACCTTAATCCTAAAATATTTAGAACAAAATGAAGCAACACCATACTAATACAGAAACTGCCACTCAAACATGTGAATATATGATCGTTAGAATGACCTGTCTGCTCTCATTCTGAAGATTTTAACGTGGGGGAAAGTCCGCTGAAATCTGTGTGGGATGCAGATAAATTCCAATAGTCCACATAGCTCCAGGACAATCCCAAGAGTCATTAATTTCAAATAGGTTAAAATACCCCACAAATTTTAGAACTGAAGGATATGTCTGACATCTGGGTAACCTGAAATTTGGTTACATTAAATCTGAACCATCTCAGATTACCACAGTGCTGTTTTACCAATATCTTTATTATGGATTTACAGTATTATCACATTCAGACTCCTGTAGTCAGAGATACAGTCCACCCACCCAAGCTACCCACCAGCAGAGAAAGCAGCTGTTTTCTACTAAGAGACCTGCCACACATATTTATTTTGCCATTCTGGGTTGCAAGTTTTTGGCAGACACTGGTCATCATTAGATTCACTACAATTCTCAGAGCAATTCCTACATATATGAAAATTCTCTGAATGGGGGACCAGAGTATTGTAAGTGGTGCAGGAATTTTTCCAGGGAATTATATTGCCTCAGTTGCATAGAAGCTAAATAGAAATTATAATAGCAGTCTCTCATGGCCTTAAAATTCATTAAATCTAAATAAATCTAGCAATAAGTGCAGTTAGAGAGAGATGAACCACATTTTCAGTGAAGGGTTTTATTTTGCTGATGTTTACTTTCTAACAAGTAAGCTGGCATTCACACTGAAGTCATTGAGTTTTTTCAGCCACACAGAGGAAAGCAGAAGTTCTATTAGACATCCTAAAAAAGAAATTGAGAAGTTGCTTTGGCATTTTGAGGTGACATTCTGTTTAGACATTTACACAGCTTTATTTTAAGGGAGAGAAAAGTCACCAAATGAAACTGCATTTTGGAGTTAGACAAAATGCCTTATCCATTCTCTTCAGCAGTGCTTTTTCAGCTTCCTGGTTTTCCTGTGATTAAAAACCCAGCTAATCCTACAGGTGGACTATAGGAAGACGCAGTTTTTAAAATGAAATCTGAAATTTGTTCTCAGGAACACATCCTGCCAGAGCACAGCAGTAGCAATGAATGCATGCACAGCAATATGCTGATGAACCTCTGATGGCACTCTCAGCGAGATACAACAAGAATGTGTGGTACCCAATCCACTGCACATGCCCCTTCTGTTGGAGAAAGCAAGGCAACTGATGAGTTTAGAGTGTATGAAGTGGAAATACATTTCATCTCCACTGTATTTCTAATTTACTGACCCTTAGATAAGAACAGGACTGAGACTATAAGCATTTATATTATTTTTCTTTTCTCTTGAAACAAAGACAAGAGCTTCAGCATCTGTAGAAAATCTTGGGCTGTATTTTTTTAATTAGTGATATTGTTCATTAGGTAGATAAATAATACTGACAGTAATCATCGTATGGGACTGCAAACCACTTGTCTGCTTCAGGAAGCTCAGATAATTTTTTTAAAAATTGCCACCCTACTGCAAAACCAGCCTTAATAGGTGGGACTCCTGTCTACACCCCAATGAAAAAAAAAAAAGATATAGGCAATGGCTTCCCCTACAAGCTATTTTAAAAATTGTTCTCTTCTGTGTGGTGTCTGATAGACACAATAATGGAAGTCTGTGAAAAACATGACAGAATTGCCCACCGATAGACAGACCCCACAACAGAGCACGCTGAACAGCTGCTAAACCTATAGAGGTCACACTGTTTCCTGCACTGATTGTTTGAGGATCTGAGCTTATTGAAGCCAGAGTGATTTGGAACAGCTTTGAGAGGAACTATTGACTGAAGAGCCCTTTGTATGAAAAACCATTGTTTGGTAAAATTTTATGACTTTACAGCTTTTTAACAAGTGGAATTTTAACATGGAAAGTTTCTTTCAAGGTTTCTTTACGGAATGAGCTGAGTTCCCCATTTCTCCTTAGATTAAGGTCTGTTCTAAGAAGCTTTCTCATCTTTCACGTACCGGAAAAAATGAAAGGCGTAGCCTGGGTTTAGCAGTGTAAGCCCCTCATCATGAATCAATCCCACCCACCTAAAAAGAGGAAGAAGAATTGCAAGCATAATTATTATTAAAGTTGACATGTTTTTTAGAGGAGCTGCTGATGGTGACCAGAGTATCTCTGGCTAATAGTTGGATTATCAGGAATCCCTTCCTTGTTGTCCAGGACATTTGCCAGCAAGAAAGTTTTCAAGTATCTTTTCACTGCGGGGTCATCCCAACAGCAGGGCAGAAGGGGCAACTGATGACTACCGTGTCACCTGAGGTCTTGTCCTACATGGCATTCAGTGATCCAGAGGTGAAGGATCTTTCACCAGATGAAAAAGGTGAGAAAACTTGGGCTACCAAAACACAGTATGAAATATACCCTGGGTGCATGTGTTCCCTTGACTCATCCCATTGGTGCAAGGAGGTCATACTCTGTGTCAGGGCTTTCTTCAGTGGCTTGTCTCCAGGGGGCAATCCAGCGGTTAAAACAGTGCATATTATGTGCATAGTAGCACTCATTCAATATTTCTAATGCTGCAGCGTTAGCCCTGGAGCACATGGAAGGAGAAGCAGATACAGAAATATGTAGACATCAAAAATACCCTCATTACATTCCAAAATCTTATTAAAATCCACTGTAATCCTCCTTGCCAGGACCTTTCTGCCAGACTATCATTCACAGTCTTTACAACCCATACTCATAAACCTGAAGAATTATGTTTCATCTCACATTAGATTTTAAATGTCATTTCTAAAATGCTGTTCTGTGTCAGGACCCACCTGGGACACTGTCTGATGAGAAACTAAAGTGTAATTTTTTATTATACTTTCAAAATATATTTAAATAGAAATGAAAGAATTTTATGCCTCTACAAGCATAAAAATATTCTGAACTGCCATGTTTCAATGGGACATAATTTTCTAAGTGTTGTTCTTCTTCCCTGATACTGGAGACATTTTCCTCATAATATGTCCTTTATGCTTCACTCTGGTTTTTTCCCCTGACTCAAGGAAACTTCATGTTAATTAGAATAAGCCAAGGTCAAAGCAGAGGACATGAGTGAGCCAAGACCCTTTTCAATATATTTTAATATCCAAAAGCTTCACGCTTTGTAAATTGAATCATTGTAGGATTTATTCTCCCCATTTTTTCCAGTGTTTGGACTTGATAGGAAAGCCTAATGGTTTCAAAAGAAAAAAGCTGCTTCTTGAAAGGCAACAATTGCTCCCTATGTGGTAGTGAACTCCCACAACTACAAATTGATGTCAGCACACCACACAGCCAGCTGGGGGGGGCGGGGGGGAGGGCGGCTAGAAACACACCTCTGGGACAAATGCCATTTATCTGTCATTTTGTTGGTGAGGCACCATGCATAATCTTGTCTCAACTAAGCAGTGAAATGGCAGATCCATTGGCACTTTTTTTTTTTTTTTTTTTTTTGCAAATCACACACATACTTAGAATAGCACCACAGAAATATTTGGAAAAAAACATGAGCTTATTTCCTTTTCCTGGCATTTGAAGCTCTGTGCTCTACCACCAGAGTGGAAACTTTAGAGAAACCCACCTGTAATTCCCTGGCACTCTGCTGAATGGGGACACCCCCTACCTAATACTGCTGCCAGGGAGCAATGGCAGCTACAGCAGCTTCCCTGTACACTTGCACCAGAGCTGCAGCTGCAGCTTGAGTCATTTTGAGTCCTGGATTTGATAAATGCTGCTGTGGTTACTGTACTCAATGTGTGGTCTGGAAGGGAAGAGGGTCTTCCTTCGGGAACAGCAGCACAAGTGCCATGCACTTCAAGGAAGACAATTTGGGGCTGTCATAGTGTCATCTCACTTGCACATGGGGGGAAACTGCCTTATTTGGGTCTCTTATGCCTTTATTCTTGTCCAAATTTTGCTTTAAGATACTTTCTGTCACTATACAGTCTATGCTGTCACAGACTTTAAGAGGGGATATCAGTTTTATGACTTACAGAGTGCCAGGAATGTGAATGGTGTCACAAACACAAGGGAGGTATATCATCCATGCAGCTTATTAGCAAATCAAAGGTATGAAAACAGCAGCAACAGCAAAGAGCTGAATTCCAGCTAGCAGCCCAGCTCTTTCTTTAATATTGTTATCACTGAGCTCAAGACATATTTGATAAGCAAGTATTTTACCCAGCAACATATCTTTATTTTCTTCTGTCAGTGTACAGTAACTGTCACACTTCCAAAATATTTCAGGTCAATACTGCACTTTTAAAGGAAATTATGGGAGAAAGGCAAATGGGATATATTAGAATTGCAGCACCATTATGGCCAGGTGCCTGAGAAAATTTATTACTTTATAACAGCTGAAAACAATTTGTGAATATGCAAGATGCGTACATGAATAATTTTGTGTCTACTTGGTAATAAAAACCGAACAGTATTATAAATGGCCTGACAGTCTCAGACCATTCACGTCATGCATGGAGGAGGGGGGTGGAGCTATGGCATATGTTTCACACATACTTTATTCCTGTGAATGCTAAAAGGTTTAGTCCGCCCAGAAGTGGAAAAGGACTTGCATGACCCTGAGACTGCTCGGGCTTAGCCAGGTGTTCTACTGACCTCCAAGCTGAGGTGTAGCTTTCCCTACATCAACACCACATGTGGTGCTTGCTGACCCATCAGGACAGTCACCCCAGCTAGGTGAAAGCAGCTTACCAGTGCCTAGAGGAACTCTGCCTCCCTCCTGAATTATATTGCCACATTCAACAGAGAAAGTAGTTTCTGAAGGTGAAATAAGCTGAATTCCACTTTTGCATATGCAGGCTGTGTTTCTCTCTCTCTGACCAAGCCCATCCACAGTAACTTGATCAGTACCAGAGCTATGGGGGACGCCTCATCCCCAGAGGGACTGGCCTGTCACCTTACATTCAATTGCAAGGCACAGTTTCAGATTGCTCAGGGCCAGGATCAGCAGCACAGCTTCTGAGAACCAGGTACCAAGAGCAGTCCTGTGAGAAAGGAGGGGTGCCCCGTGCAGTTGCCAGCCCTGGGTTCCACAAGGAGGCAGACAACAGTGCCCAGACCAAAAGGGCATCGCCCTAGATCCTGTGAGAGGCTGTACCTGCTCTTTGCACTGCTTCCTTGAGGAGGGAAGAGACATCCCACTACAGAAATTAAGGTTTCATAAGAAGGTGGTTGATGAAGAAAAAGGAGAAGGCCAAATCCATGTGCAGGACCAGTTTTAAAGCAAGAGTAAGCCACCTTCAGCACAGGCATGGATGCATCGGCTGGATGTCTAGAGTTCCTGAAGGGTGTGAAAATGCACTGAATAAGCAGTTATCACCTTCTTGCCCTGTTTGTGAGCACCCCCACTGTATCAGACAGTGCTGGGTGGCCCGCCCTTTGGAGAAAAGGTAGTAAATTACTTCACATTTAAATGGGATTAAGAATATGCCTGCTGCAAGAACTACACAGCACCTGGGAGAGCCAGAGGCTGTCTCTATATAGTCATTAAGAAGCCATTAAGAAAAGCAAACCTGTTGCTGACATTAAGCAGAGATCTGCATCGACACTGGAGAATATCCAAAAGTCTAGAAGTTAAAAAAATGTTGAAAATACATTGATTTTCATTTTTACTGTGAAGCCTGTAACACTGCAGGATGTAAAAAAAAGTAAGACATGGCTGAGAGTGTATCCTTAGAAACACCAAAAGCAACATCTGAAATTCTCAACTAGCAGACAAGTATCTGTGCCTGTTGTCCCCAAACATACTAATTCATTACACAAACAGATGTGTTGAAGTAGCTGTGATGGTACAAGGATGAAAGAAGTCAAGGTTTGTTGGGAGAGGCAATATCTTTTATTACGTTAGGACATGAAGAAGGACATATGTGCTTGTGAGATGGCCTGTTTTTTTCAAGTGTAACAGTCAATCTAATAAAGTGCATTATCTCTCCTGACAAACTTTGCCTCATTCTTGTTCTGTTACGCAGGGTTTTTTCTTTCTGACATACTTATTTATATTTGGGGGGGGGAAAAAAAAAAGTTGTTTGTGTGCAACATATATTTAACATAGCTTTAATACTATCCCAAAGGATGGGGGGGTGGCGGGGGTGGGGAGGAGGGGAGGATGTTTCTCTGCTACATCTTTCTCTCCCAGCAAACCATCACAAGTCATTTATTAGTAATGGATTTGTCTGAACTGAAAACTGCTGTAAAAAACCCTAAAACAATAGGTTCAGAGTACATGTTGTTCATGTGCTTTCCATATGCCTATGTTGCAAGCACTGCCAGGTCCACACACGGTTATTCAATATTGAAAGAATATTATTCAACTTTTACTGCAATCTTCTGTGATTTCATCAGTAAGATGAGTTTCTGTAATCCAGATGGGATCAGTGACATGGCTTAATAACAGAAGCAGCTCTGGAAATGAAGGTGATTATCAATGCATGGGCCACCCACTCTGTGCCATTCATAGGGATTTTCCAAACAGAACAGGAAGAGAAACTGGCATCTACTGTGTACCAGCAGCAGAGACGTTTTGTTGCTTTAATTTATTGATCTATTTATTGATTTATGATGTGGGTGGAGCTTTGAGGGGAGGAAAGCTGCCTTTTAAAGCCTGGATCTATAAAATCAGCATGTGAGGATAGTTAGACACTGTTCTGTGAACATTTGTGTCAGACACCAAAAGCTTCTGCTGTTTTTTTGTATAGAATACGTCATTAAACATCCTCCTTTCCAGAATTGTTGCTGCTCTGGAAATAAAGCAGAATGTGCTTTGTTTATCCTTTCCAAGTAACTCACATATTGTATTTGGGTGCAAGTGGTTAAGTGTGGTATACATAAAACATCTTCAGAAGCTCTTAGTCATTACAGTCTGGAGAACTTCCTTACCAAAAATATTCAAGTTTTAATTAAAACTGTGGTCTGAGGGCTGTACTACATTGTCTTGCAGTAAAACAACCCCAGAAGAGTGATTGGAAGAAATACGTTTGGAACTCAGGTGGAGTTACTGTAACCTACCAAAATTAGGAGACAAAGTTAAACATGACATTGCCCTAATGCTATCACAGCTGTACACCCAAACAGTGCATTTCAGTGGCTCACATCTTCAAGCAGTATGTCTCAAAAATGCAGAACTACAACAGTTGTCACGCCATGAGAGAACCTGCTGAGGGGGCCAGTCTGCACAGCTCATTTCAGGGAGCAGCAAGGGCCACCCAATGTCCAACTCTTTCCCGTTAGTGTGCCTGAAGTCATGTTTGTGACATACACTAAAATTGCAGAGAAGGAGAAAGAAGAAATTGTACAGCCCTGGATTTTGGTCACTGATGGCCAAACTTCAAGCCATATGGCAAGGAGGATTTTCAGGACCCTTAGGAATCAGGGAGGCCAGAGGTGAGCTGCTGAAGCAGCGTTGTGGAGAAGCAATGGGACATTCAGTAATAACTGAATTGTATATAGATTTTGATTGCTCTTAAAGCACAGGAGCCAGAAACAAATGATCTTGCCTGTTGCTGCTTTTCCAGTTTCCCCTGTACAGAAACTCAATCCACTTGCCCTCGGGCATTAGCATTTGTCTCACAAGCTGATTTCCATCTTCATGCCTATTTCTTTTGCTCTCCTAGGTCATTGTTCCGGTCCCTCAACTGTGACACATTCCTTATCTTTCTGTCTGCAGCCCTCATCCTTAGGTTGTCCCACTGGAGGTTATGTCTAGAGCTCACATCTTCCAAGC